>NC_133331.1:294281320-294581320 GCF_042186555.1 Aquarana catesbeiana | reverse complement strand
ATGAGGAGATCTCCAACGCGCAAAAACCTCCCTAATGCAACACCCCATGTCCACAGATCCAATCATTACTTTCCTCATTTAACCCTGCTACTATTAATGAGGTTGCTAAACTTTCATCTAACCACCTGCCCCCTGGATACTGCTCCCTCGCAAATGCTACGCTCACCCTCTGACTCGATTCTACACTCTCTAACTCACATTTTCAACCTCTCCCTCTCTTGTGGCATCTTCCCAAACTCTCTAAAACATGCGCTAGTCACCCCCATTAAAAGCCCTCACTGGACCCCACCAATCTTAACAACCTACGTCCCATCTCCTTACTCAACTTCTTGAAAGACTGGTCTACAACCGACTAAGCGACCATCTGACCATGAATAAACTTCTTGATCCCCTTCAGTCCGGATTTCGCCCTCAACACTCCACGGAAACTGCTCTCCTTAAACTCTCAAATGACCTACGAATGGCTAAAACCAGCGGACACTATTCTGTACTACTTCTCCTGGATCTCTCTGCTGCCTTTGACACAATGGACCACCCCCTCCTCCTCAAAAAACTCCACTCCTTTGGTCTCCCTGACTGTACTCTTTGCTGGTCCTCATCCTACCTATCCCACCGCTCCTTCAGTGTCACTTACAACTCTACTTCCTCCTCTCCTCTTCCTTTCTCCATTGGGGTCCCCCAAGGTTCTGTTCTTGGACCTCTCCTTTTCTCAATCTACACCACCTCCCTGGGTCAGTTGATTGCCTCCCATGGCTTTTAATATCATCTCTACGCTGATGACACCCAAATCTATCTCTCCATCCCCCCAGCTCTCTCCATCTGTCTCCTCACCCATCACCAGCTTACTAGCAGACATATCAGCCTGGATGTCACATCACTTCCTTAAACTCAACCTATCCAAAACTGAGCTCATGATATTTCCTCCCTCAGGTGCCGCTTCCCCTGAATCCTCTGTCAATATCAACGGCTTAACTATCAACTTGTCTCCCCGCGCCAAGGTCCTCGGTGTAACCCTGGACTCTGAACTAACCTTTCGGCCCCACATCCTATCGCTATCCAAAATTTGCCGCCTCAACCTCCGCAACATCTCCAAGATACGCCCCTTCCGAACCAATGTCACCACAAAGCTTCTAATCCACTTCCTGGTCATCTCCCGCCCCGACTACTGCAACTCCCTCCTCCATTGGTTTACCTCTAAATAGGCTCCTCCTCACTTCAGTCCATCATGAACGCTGCTGCCAGGCTCATCCACCTCACAAACCGCTCAGCGTCTGCTACACCCCTCTGCCAATCCCTCCATTGGCTGCCACTCAGTCACCGAATTAAATTCAAGATACTAACTATAACTTACAAAGCCATCCACAACCTGGCCCCAGCTACATCTCTAACCTAGTCACAAAATACCAACCTAATCATTCTCTTCGCTCCTCCCAAGACCTCCTGCTCTCTAACTCCCTTGTCACCTCATCCCATGCTCGCCTTCAGGACTTCTCCAGAGCCTCCCCCATCCTCTGGAATGCTCTACCTCAATCCGTCTGATTTTCTCCTACTTTATCCACTTTTAGACGATCCCTGAAAACTCATCTCTTCAGAGAAGCCTATCTGGCCCCCACCTAAAAACTGTACATTTATTTTCTCAATCAGCACATCCCCCACAGTTATTACCTCTTGTATCTCTTGACCTTTCCTCTTAGATTGTAAGCTCTAAGGAGCAGGGCCCTCTGATTCCTACTGTATTAAAGTGTATTGTATTTGTACTGTCTACCCTCAAGTTGTCACTATATAAATCCTGTTTATTAATAATAATGTGAGTGATGATCAGCAGTCTATGGAGGAGGATGGAATAACGGGGACATTTATAGAGGAGGACACTCCTACAGAGATCAGCACAGGTGGGTCATTAACACTAAATACACTACATACTTCTGACCCCTGCGCTATATACAATATGTTGTACATTACATACTCCTGACTTCTGCTCTCTCCCCTCCACCCACTGCTATATATACACATAATATGTCTTCTCTTTTGTTACACCCATTTCCTACCAGCTGGACATTTTATATCTGAATATTTTGATTGGAGCACAGACTTTTACATGGTGATAATAATGTGATAACATCCTCCAACTTTGGAACCTTAAAGTAGAACTATGGGCAAAACTTTTTTTTTTCCATTTTCGATAGAGGGAGGGTTATAACCCCGTTCAGATTTTTTCCACACCATCTGTGTATTATTGCGGAGATTTCACTTCACTTCCTGTCCCCCAGCCAAACAGGAAGTGAGAGGAAATCTCTGTAAATTAAGGAAATTTCTTTGGGATCCCCAGATCACCAAAACTAGTGTCCCCATTGGAAGATTTCCCCTCTATTACTTTTCTGGGGAAAACCCAACATTTGAGGTTTTCTTTTACTTTCATTTTCAATGATAATGGTAAATATTGATGAGCCGAACACCCCCCCCCCCCCCCGCCCCCACCGGTTCGGTTTGCACCAGAACTTGTCAACAGGCAAAAAATCCGTTAAAGTCTATGGGAGACGAACATGAAAAACCAAAAGTGTGAATTTTAAAATCTTATATACAAGTTATTGTCCTAAAAAAGGGTTTGGGGACCCAGGTCCTGCCCCCCCCTCGGATGCCCACACTGGACCACCAGGGAAGCCGCCAGGACCACCAGGGAAGCACCTAACATGGATGGCCAGGTACATCCCCCATGGCCATCTACATGTGCAAATTAATGCCCAACATATGCCAATCAGTGCTCACAAATGGGCACTGACTGGCACCTCTATGGCACAAATAAAATCAGTGATGCCCACCAATGCCACCCATCAGTGCCCATCCGTGCCACCTATCAGCGCCACCCATAAGTACCCATCAGTGCCACCCATAAATACCCATCAGTGCCGCCTACGTGTGCCCATCAGTGCCACCTCATCAGTGCCGTCTTATCAGTGCCTGTCAGTGCAGCCATATTAGTGCCCATCATTGAAGAAGAAAACGTTTTTTGTTTTTTTTTTTATTTGTTGCGCAAAAAATGAAAACCGCAGAGGTGATCAAATACCACCAAAAGGAAGCTCTATTTGTGGGAACAAAATGATAAAAAATTTGTTTGGGTACAGTGTAGCATGACCGCGCAATTGTCATTCAATTTGCGACAGCGCTAAAAGCTGAAAATTGGCCTGGGCAGGAAGGTGTCTAAGTGCCCAATATTGAAGTGGTTAAAATCGGACACAAACATGAAAAATTAAAAGTTCTCATTTTAAAGGCTTATATACAAGTTATTGCCATAAAAAGGGTTTCGGGACCCGGGTCCTGCCCCAGGGGACATGGATCAATGCAAAAAAAAGTTTTAAAAACGGCCGAGAGCAGTGATTTTAATAATGCTTAAAGTGAAACAATAAAAGTGTAATATTCCTTTAAATATCGTGCCTGGGGGCGGGGGTCCCCTTAGTCTGCCTGTAAAGTAGCGCATCTTTCCCGTGTTTAGAACAATACCACAGCAAAATGACATCACTAAAGGAAAAAATGTCATTTAAAATTGCTCGCGGCTGTAATGTATTGTCGGCTCCCGGCAATATAGATAATAAATCAAGGGGAAAAAATGGTGTGGGTTCCCCCAGTCCATTACCAGGCCCTTCAGATCTGGTATGGATTTTAAGGGGAACCCCGTGCCAAAATGTAAAAAAAAAAATGTGGTGGGGGGGGCCCCCCAAAATCCATACCAGACCCTTATCAGGGCATGCAACCTGAAAGGTCAGGAATGGGGGGGAGGAGCGAGCGCCCCCCCCCCACCCTCCTGAACCGTACCAGGCCACTTGCCCTAAACATGGGGAGGGTGCTTTCGGGTCCCCTCCAAAGCACCTTGTCCCCATGTTGATGGGGACAAGGGCCTCATCCCCACAACCCTTGGCCGGTGGTTGTGGAGGTCTGCAGGCGGTGGGCTTAGCGGAATCTGGAAGCCCCCTTTAACAAGGGAACCCCCAAATCCCACCCCCCATGTGAATGGGTATGGGTTACATTGTACCCCTACTCATTTACCAAAAAAGTAAAAAATACAGGAGACTGTTTTGGACAATTCCTTTATTTTAAAAAAGTGTTCCGTGATGTTCGCCCCCTTCTGACGTCACATTATGTCAGAAGTGGGCGGGGTCACCCAGGTTATGTCACCATGTGGCCTCGCCCTTGCCTATAAAACAGCTGTCACAGCCATCGAGGTGGAGCTTTTTTTTATATTTTTCGGTCCATCGGAGCCGTGATTGAAGATGGATGAACATCACGGGACACTTTTTTTTTAAATAAAGGAATTGTCCAAAACTGTCTCCTGTCGTTTTCACTTTTTTGACACTTTTTTTGGTGAATGGGTAGGGGTACAATTTCCCCGATATCCATTCACATGGGGTGGGCGGGATCTGGCGGCCCCCTTGTTAAAGAGGGCTTCCAGATTCTGATAAGCCCCACGCCCGTAGACCCCCACAAACACCAAGCCAGGGTTATGGGGATGAGGCCCTTGTCCCTATCTACATGGGGGTAAGGTGCATTGGGGGGACCCCAAAGTACCCTCCCCATGTTGAGGGCATGTGGCCTGGTATGGATCAGGAGGGGGTGGGTGCTCGCTCGTCCCCCCCATCCTAATCTGCCAGGTTGCATGCTCGGATAAGGGTCTGGTATGGATTTTGGGGGGGGACGAGTGAGGATGGGGGGGCGTGCAAGCACCCACGCCATTTTTTTTTAAATTTTGGCACGGGGTTCCCCTTAACCACTTCAGTGTACTGTGTTATATATACTACACTGTCTGCACTGACTGAATATAGAGTATAAACAATATCTAGTCTACACTAAATGCAGAGTATACGCCACTAACTAACCTGCCTGCCTAATCTAGCTCATTCTATCTCCGTCCACACACTGTACACGGCTGATATGTAAGCAGCTTTATGCATGTTTTGGCGAATGATCAGATGTAATGCACTGCGATCTCGCAGTGCATTATGGGGCGTTCCACAGCCCTCGAATTTCCCTCAAACTTCCCCTATGTTTGGGACGACTTGAACCACGGGCTCATCCTTAATGGTAAACAGGACAAACAGAGAGGGTAAATCTCCTTAATGGGGACACCGAGAGAAATAAAAACTGACAGGGGTTCTAATCGCTCTCCACTCCATCCAAAACAAACAAAAAGTTTTGCCTTTAGTTATACTTTAAACAGAAAGTGATAATGAGGGAGGATTCAGTAACCCAATGATGGTGGTCTTCAGGATCAGTCCAGTCTTCATTTTGGTTGTTCTCCCCCCATCCTCACTCTCTGACCTCTGGTGGGGCTCAGCCCCGCTGTTATTCATGACTAAATCATGGACTGAATAAGGAAGTGCAGGACTTCTTGTGTTGGGAAGATGGCAATGAGTGATAGAGGGGGAGGGGACACTCGTCCTATAATCCCCTCATCACTGTCACTCCTATAAAAGACAGTTCTCGTTGTTTCCTCACTCTCTGACTAAGGTCCATGAATAAAGAAATAAACTGGTAGGAGATCAGAGGACCCATTTACTAGTTACCTTGAGGGGGGAATTGTAAGATCCTCAGAGACAAAGCTGCCTGATGTGGGCGGAGTCCTGGTTTAGGGGAACCAATCTGCTCATGTCTAGTAATAATCTTTGTATCTCTATTTTAGTAGATGGACGGGAGATGAGGAAAACCTCAGAGGATTGTCTCACTTTGTCTCCAGACTGTAAAGTAGAAGATGAGGACATCACACAGTATAGTCCAGGAGAAAACCCGACTACCTCAAATGTCCATCCGGCACCACACAGTGTAGATGGACCATCGTATTCCTCTTATCCTGAGGAACCTCAGACTGTGAGGGACAGTGCCGGACCACCTTATTCCTCTTATCCTGAGGAACCTCAGACTGTGAGGGACAGTGCCGTACCATCGTATTCCTCTTATCCTGAGGAACCTCAGATTGTGAGAGACGGTGCTGCCCTTCCAACAGATAAGAGGTTTACCTGTACTGAGTGCGGGAAGTGTTTCGGTTTTAAATACGATCTCAATGTGCATAAAAGATCTCACAGGGGAAAGAAGCCGTATTCCTGTCCTGAGTGCGGAAAATGTTTTATACATAAATCAAAACTTGCCACACATCAGAGATCTCACACGGGGGAGAAGCCGTATTCCTGTACTGAGTGCGGGAAATGTTTTTCACAGAAGACTGGTCTTAACGTACATCAGAGATCTCACTCGGGGGAGAAGCCGTATTCCTGTCCTGAGTGCGGGAAATGTTTTTCACTGGAGTCCAGTCTTTACAGACATCAGAGATCTCACACGGGGGAGAAGCCATATTCCTGTACTGAGGGTGGAAAATGTTTTATAGATAAATCAAAACTTGCCACACATCAGAGATCTCACACGGGGGAAAAGCCGTATTCCTGTACTGAGTGTGGGAAATGTTTTACAGATAAGTCCGGTCTTAAAGCACATCAGAGTTATCACACGGGGGAGAAGCCGTATTCCTGTCCTGAGTGCGGGAAATGTTTTTCACAGAAGTCCAGTCTTTACAAACATCAGACATCTCACATGGGGGAGAAGCCGTATTCCTGTCCTGAGTGCGGGAAATGTTTTTCACGGAAGGGCATTCTTATTGTACATCAGAGATCTCACACGGGGGAAAAGCCATATTCCTGTCCTGAGTGCGGGAAATGTTTTTCTCAGAAGTCCAGTCTTAACGCACATCAGAGATCTCACACGGGGGAGAAGCCGTATTCCTGTCCTGAGTGCGGGAAATGTTTTTCACGGAAATGCATTCTTAATGTACATCAGAGATCTCACACTCGGGAGAAGCCATATTCCTGTCTTGAGTGTGGAAAATATTATAAAGATATATCAAAACTTGTCACACATCAGAGATCTCACACGGGGGAGAAGCTATATTCCTGTCCTGAGTGCGGGAAATGTTTTTCACAGAAGTCCTGGCTTAACGCACACCAGAGATCTCACACAGGCGAGAAGCCATATTCCTGTCCTGTGTGCGGGAAATGTTTTTCACAGAAGTCCTGGCTTAACGCACATCAGAGATCTCATACGGGGAAGAAGCCGTACTCCTGTCCTGAGTGCAGGAAATGTTTTTCACTGGAGTCCCATCTTTACACACATCAAAGATCTCACACAGGGGAGAAGCCATATTCCTGTCCTGAGTGTGGGAAACGTTTTATAGATAAATCAAAACTTGTCACACATCAGAGGTCTCACACGAGGGAGAAGCCACTTTCCTGTCCTGAGTACGGGAATTGTCAGTCACAGAAGTCCTCTGTTTACAGACATCTGAGATTGGACATGGAGGAGAATGAACTTTCCTGGTCTGAGTGAGGGAATTGTTCCTCCCTGAAGTCCTGTCTTCCTGTACATCAAGAGTCCCACACAACCCGCGAAGTGTATTTGTTGGATTTCGACCTTTACTATTTCTTGATTTTATAACTGCAGTCTTGTTAAAAGTAAAATGATAATAAAAAAAATGTATTGAATGAGGAAAAGATTGTGTGTGTCGGTGCAATGAGGACAAACTTTGTATCCAAATATTACTCATAGGAGACGCTATAAAAGCCGTCACAGGTCATCAGTGTAGAGGGAACCCTGAATAATGGGCCCAGAAACAGGAATACCCTCCAAGCAACCCAATGGAACTACAGAGTTATATATTATGGATTTATATATTACAGATTTATATCAATTTATATATTATAGATTTATATATTATAGATTTATATGTTATATATTATAGATTTAAATATTAAAGATTTATATATTATAGATTTATGTGTTAAAGATTTATATAGATTTACATGTTGTAGATTTTTATACTGTATATTCAAGAAAGTGCGCATGCCTAAGGATGAATTTCCAATAAGGTAAAATATAGAAAAATTAAACAAATTCTCTACACATGTAAAGTCCACATTAATATTCAAAATTGGTCCATTATTGTTCTTAGTGTAGAATCGAGATTCCATGCTGTCCCTATGGTCTGTTCTCTTACAGCAAAGGGAAAATTTAGCCTCTTACCACAAAGGATGGATCCCAGGTTTTAGGGATCAGACATGCTTGGTTCTTAATTAAACCAACTGTGATATTCCACTCTTTTGGCTTCAACGAAAGACCTTCCACCTGTTAGGATGGTAACTTCACCAGAGTATGGGAATCATTTTCAAATAATTCCAGCTCCACTGATAATTCTGCTGAGTGCTCTCCAGCATACTGTTTACTGTATAAAATAAGGTCTGTTGGCATGGACCATAAGGTGAGTACATGGATTGAAAACTGGCTGCAAGGGCGAGTTCAGAGGGTGGTGATAAATGGGGAGTACTCGGAATGGTCAACGGTGAGTAGTGGGGTCCCCCAGGGTTCTGTCCTGGGACCAATCCTATTTAATTTGTTCATAAACAACCTGGAGGATGGCGTAAACAGTTCAATCTCTGTATTTGCAGGTGATACTAAGCTAAGCAGGGCAATAACTTCTCCGCAGGATATGGAAACCTTGCAAAAAGATCTAAACAAATTAATGGGGTGGGCAACTACATGGCAAATGAGGTTCAATGTAGAGAAATGTAAAATAATGCATTTGGGTGGCAAAAATATGAATGCAATCTATAGACTGGGGTGAGAACTTCTGGGGGAATCTAGGATGGAAAAGGACCTGGGGATCCTAGTAGATGATAGGCTCAGCAATGGCAGGCAATGCCAAGCTGCTGCTAATAAAGCAAACAGAATATTGGCATTAAAAAGGGGAACAACTCCAGAGATAAAACGATAATTCTCCCGCTCTACAAGACTCTGGTCCGGCCGCACCTGGAGTATGCTGTCCAGTTCTGGGCACCAGTCCTCAGGAAGGATGTACTGGAAATGGAGCGACTACAAAGAAAGTAAAAAAATAATAAATAATAAAGGGTCTGGAGGATATTAGTTATGAGGAAAGGTTGCGAGCACTGAACTTATTCTCTCTGGAGAAGAGACGCTTGAGAGGGGATATGATTTCAATATACAAATACCGTACTGGTGACCCCACAATAGGGATAAAACTTTTTCGCAGAAGGGAGTTTAACAAGACTCGTGGCCACTCATTAAAATTATAAGAAAAGAGGTTTAACCTTAAACTACGTAGAGGGTTCTTTACTGTAACAGCAGCAAGGGTGTGGAATTCCCTTCCACAGGTGGTGGTCTGAGCAGGGGGGCATTGATAGTTTCAAGAAACTATTAGATAAGTTTCTTGACATACAGGGATATACAATGTAATATAACGATATTAAGAAGGGAGAAACTTTAAAAGGCAGCATGAAAACAAATGTTTCTTAACAAGTCTCATTGCACTTTACAGAGATAAACAAAGAGAATCCAAACAAAACACAGCCTCAGTACTTGTCCTGGAGGCTGGTGTGTGGTGTTACAGACTGCAGCTCCACCCGTTGCGGAGGCCTCCTTTCCCAGTCGATGCCTCTTACGGGGAAACACGTCGGGTAGAGCTGCAATCTGTGACGTCACCACGCACCACTGGAATTCTTTGAAGATTGTTGCCATACTCTGGTAAAGTTACCATCACAACAGGAGGAGGGTCTCTCGTTGAAACCGAAAGAGTGAAGTATCTGACCCCCATAAGTGTCTGATCCCCATAACCTGGGATCCATCCTTTCTGGTAAGAGGCTAAATTTTCCCTTTGTTGTAAGAGAACACATTGTAGGACAGCACGGAATCTCATGATTCTACACTAAGAACAATAATGGACCAATTTTGATTATTAAAGTGGACTTTATATGTGTAGAGAATTTGTTAAATTTTTCTATTTTTTACCTTATTGAAAATTCATCCTTAGGATTGCGCACCTTCTTGTGTGTGTATATATATATATATATATATATATATATATATATATATATGTGTGTGTTCAATTGAGTATTTAGATTTAAAATAGCAGCACCTACACTTTTTTGCTTCACAGTTTGTGTTAGGGTAAGTGCAAGATATTAATTTTATATATATATATATATATATTTATATATATTTATATAGATTATAGATTTATAGCCCCATTTAGTTGCTTGGAGGGTATTTCTGTTTCTGTAATATTGGGATGATGACACTCCACATGCTTGCCTATTGCATAATGGGCCTAGAGTGTTCTAGTAAGGAGTATATCATATACAGAGTGTAGTGGTCAGGAGTATATTCCCTTCCCTATGGCATTCCCCGTGTTGTCAGAGGGGGCGGGGTCACCCATTTACGTAACCAGTGACCCCGCACCCCCTCTGACAACACGGGAAAGCCACAGGGAAATCCAGTGAATTCCCCGTGCGTCAGAGGAGGACGGGGTCACCGGGTGGCCCCGCCCTCCGTTATATAAGAAATGTCAGAAGAAGCGAAGCGTCACGCGGCTGAAGACTCCCACTGAGGCTGATTGTGCAGACGGAGCGGAGAAGAAGCCTGGAGGAAGATGCGGGACAAGAAGAGCGGAGGAAGAAGAAGATGAAGAAGAAGACGGAGGAAGAAGAAAAACACCGAAAGAACACCAGAAGATGGAAGAAGAAGTCGAAAGAAGAAGAAATTAATAAAGGACTTGTCAAAAACCGTCTCTTGTGTTTTTTAATCTTTTTGACACTTTTTTTGTGAAATGGTAGGGGTACATTTGTACCCCATTACCAATTCACACAGGGGGGGCGGGATCTGGGGGGTCCCCTTGTTAAAGAGGGCTTCCAGATTCCAATAAGCCACCCACCCGCAGACCCCCACAACCACCGGCCAAGGTTTGCGGGGATGAAGCCCTTCTCCCCATCAACATTGGGACAAGGTGCTTTGGGGGGCTACCTCAAAGCACCCTCCCAATGTTGAGGGCATGTGGCCTGGTACGGTTCAGGAGGGGGGGCGCTCTCTCGCCCCCCCCCATTTTTCCTGTGGCCTGCCAGGTTGCGCGCTCGGACAAGGGTCTGGTATGGATTTTGAGGGGGACCCCCACGACATTTTTTTTTTAATTTTGGCGCGGGGTTCCCCTTAATATCCATACCAGACCTGAAGGGCCTGGTATGGAATTTAGGGCGACCCCCACACCATTTTTTAAAAAATTTTGGCTCGGGGTTCCCCTGTGGGGAAATTCCAATGCCGTTTTTATCAATGAACTTTTATGTATATTGTCGGACCAGCAATTCATTAATAGCCGCTAGTAGTTTTAAATGACTTTTTTTCCTTTGAAATGTCATTTTGCTGTGGGACTGTTCTAAACATGGGAAACATGCGCCCCTTTACAGGCATACTATAGACACCCCCCAGGTACGAAATTTAAAGGAATATTACACTTTTATTGTTTCATTGTAAGCATTATTAAAATCACTGCTCCCGGAGAAACGTCCGTTTTTAAAAATTCTTTTTGCATTGATCCATGTCCCCTGGGGCAGGACCCGGGTCCCCAAACACTTTTTATGACAATAACTTCCATATAAGCCTTTAAAATGAGCACTTTTGATTTTTCATGTTCGTGTCCCATAGACTTTAACGGTGTTCGCGTGTTCAAACTCATCCCTAGTCAAGAGTATATCATATACAGCCCAGGGTACAGAGGTCAGGAGTATATCCTATACAGCCCAGGGTACAGAGGTCGGGAGTATATCCTATACAGCCCAGTGTACAGAGTGCAGTGGTCAGGAGTATATCATATACAGCCCATGGTATGGAGTGCAGTGGTCAGGAGTATATCATAAACAGCCCAGGGTACATAGTGCAGTGGTCAGGAGTATATCATATACAGCCCATGGTATAGAGTGCAGTGGTCAGGAGTATATCATATACAGCCCAAGGTACAGAGTGCAGTGGTCAGAAGTATATCATATTCAGCCCAGGGTACAGAGTGCAGTGGTCAGGAGTATATCATATACAGCCCAAGGTACAGAGTGCAGTGGTCAGAAGTATATCATATTCAGCCCAGGGTACAGAGTGCAGTGGTCAGGAGTATATCATATACAGCCCAGTGTATAGAGTGCAGTGGTCAGGAGTATATCATATACAGCCCAGGGTACGGAGTGCAGTGGTCAGGAACATGTCATATACTGCTATAAGATGGATCATTTACACCATCTGACTCTTTTCAGTTCTGTAAACACAAAGCAAGAGAACAATTACCAATGATTTACCAGTTGGTACCGAGTCCCCTTCAAGCTTGCTGCCATTTATCCCTCGCAGTTCAACCATTGCTGGAAGGGTTGTGGATATGGAGGTCTCCTACATATTTGGTGGGACTGTCCCAAGATTCCTCTGTTTTGGTCGGACGTTAGGACCCAGATTCAATCTATCTTAGATGTAGAAACGCCTGATTCTCTGATACACTTTTTCCCCCATCAGCCATTATAAGAAACGTGTGGTGTCACTTCTCTTCAATGCTGCTAGACCATTGGTCCCCAACCTTTTTGGCACCAAGGACCGGTTTTGTAGAAGAATATTTTTCCAAGGCCTGGTAGGAGGGGGGGGAGGAATCGCGATGTGTTACGTTAGCGGTTCAATCATCCTGATACCGTAATATCAGAACGATTGAAGCACATTATTTATATTATGACAATAGAATGCAATGATTATATAGTTCAACTTACCGTAATGTAGAATCAGTGGGAGCCCCGAGCTTGTTTCCCTGCAACTAGACAGTGTTATGCTGGTGTCAGGGTGACTGAAGCACGTTATTTCTATTGCCTAATGGACTTGGCAAGATACTCTCCCCGTATTGAGGGTATGTGGTCTGGTATGGTACAGGAGGAGGCATGGCCACTCCCCACCTCCACCCTTCCCTGCCCAGACAGGCTGCATGCTTAGATCAGCTTCTGTTATAGATTTGGGGGGGGGGGGCACATTTTCTTTTTCTTGTTTTTTTGCATAGGACTCCCTCCTTAAATCCCTACCAGACCTGAAGGGCCCAGTATGAATTTTTGGGGCCCCTATGCAGTTTTTTTTACATTTTGTTTGCATTCACCTGTTAGCCAGGAATCCCCAGTTGACAGCAGAATGGGCGGGGAGGGGGGATACATCACCAGGTGTTGGGGTGCTTGCAGCCTCTGGCTCCCCATCAACCAGCCTGAGCGGGAAGCTGCCACATTTAGCAGCGATAATAATACTGCAACTGGAGGTTCAACTTGGGGGAATACCCATTTCGTTCAGACACTCGCTGACCCCCCAAACAGGCCAAATTTTATATTAACATGGGTTCAGTCCAAACCTGGAGCTCATTCCAAATGGTCCATTTATTGGTTTTATATTGGTGACAAATGGGAGAAGGACCCCATATATCAGTAGTCAGTGGGAGAAGGACATTCCTACATCATCATGAAATCATTGTTTCTGACAGACAGAAATTGTCCATTGCTCAAGGAACCCCTAGAAACCTTTGGAGGAACCCTGGCTGAGAAAGGCTGGACTAGGCAGTAATATATTTCTCTCACCCCTTGGTGGGAGTGGATATGACCCCATCTATAAGGATATACACAGGGTCGGACTGACCATTGAGCCACTCTGGCACTGCCCGAGGGCCCTGGGCCACTAGGGGGCCCTATCAGGGTTGCCAGCCTCAGTAAAACCAGGGACAGTATGTATATATCTGTTTTTTTTACATCTGTCTGTGTATACTTTGTGTACATGTATGTGCATACTGTTTGATTGTATACTGTGTGTGTGTATACTGTGTGGCCCCATAATCTCTGATTGCCTGGGGGCCCCATAATCTCCTATTGCCTGGGTGCCCCATGAGTTATCAGTCCGCCCCTGGATATACAGTACATACACACACAGCACAAGGCCGTATTCACACTACGAGACGTTTCTCGGTGCTGCAGTTCCTCTGATCTCCACAAGGTGGTGATCTCACTTCTACCATAGAGACAGGAAGTCTCTATGGAAGACAGGAAGTGATGTCAGTTACAGACAGGAAGTTCTGGGTGAGAGGTGAGTCGGGAGGAAGTAAATAAGAGACATCGCTGGAAGTGGGAGTAGAGGAGGTAATAAGATCTTATTTTCTATTTACACCCAGTAACCCCCCGTCATGTCCGTCCTCTTCCTCCATAGTCACTGTGACATCTTTTATTTCCAGCAGATGATGATGATACATATATTATTATTATTCACGATTTATATAGCGCCAACAGTTTACGCAGTGCTTTACAATGTAGAGGGGGGACAGCACAATTACAGTTCAATACAGAAGGGACAGGAGGGCCCGCTTTGTAGA
Source organism: Aquarana catesbeiana (assembly GCF_042186555.1). Lineage (NCBI taxonomy): Eukaryota > Metazoa > Chordata > Amphibia > Anura > Ranidae > Aquarana > Aquarana catesbeiana. Next base: position 294,567,084 of record NC_133331.1, on the reverse strand, counting down.
GCTTACATTCTAAAGGGAGGGGGTGGTGCTACAAAAGGTAATAGATGCGGGGAATGGTTTGATGGGGGTGGGTGTGGGATAGGCTTCCTTGAATAAGTGAGTTTTCAGGAATCAACTAAAGGTGGACAGGTTAGGGGCTGATCAAACATACCGGGGCAGGACATTCCAGAGGATGGGAGAGACTCTGGAGAAGTCCTAAAGATGGACAGGTTAGGGGCTGATCGGATATACTGGGGCAGGGAGTTCCAGAGGATGGGAGAGACTCTGGAGAAGTCCTAAAGATGGACAGGTTAGGGGCTGATCGGATATACCGGGGCAGGGCATTCCAGAGGATGGGAGAGACTCTGGAGAAGTCCTAAAGGTGGATAGGTTAGTGGCTGATCGGATATACCGGGGCAGGAAGTTCCAGAGGATGGAAGGAGGAAATATTACAAGCTCAGTTTTAGAAAGATTGAGTTTGAGAAAGTGTTGTGACATCCATACCGATATGTCATTCAGTAAGTTTAAGATCCGTGAGGAGATCGAGGGGGTGAGTTGAGGAGTGGAGAGATAGATCTGGGTGTTGTCAGCGTAGAGGTGGTATTGGAAGCCATGGGAGATTATCAACTGGCCCAGGGAAGAGATATAGATAAGGGATAGAATAGGAGAGGCCCAAGGATGGAGCCTTGGGGTACCCCAACAGAAAGAGGAAGAGGAGCAGAGACGATGGAGTTGTAAGTGACACTGAAAGTGCGCTGAGAGGAGGAGAACCAGGATAAAGCAGAATCAACGAGGCCAAGGATGTGGAGTTTGCTGAGGAGGAGCAGGTGGTCAACTGTGTCGACTATTCACCAGACCTCCTGACTGTTCACCAGACCACCTGACTGACTTTTCACCAGACAACCTGACTGACTCTTCACCAGTCCACCAGACTGACTCTTCACCAGCCCACCCAGCTGACTCTTCACCAGCCCACCCGGCTGACTCAGGAGATCTCTCAGGGAAAGGACTGAAGACTTAAGCACACCACTATCTTCAAGGGAGACTGGCTGCATGTGGTAGTCTCCCCCCTTCATTAGTCTGCACAGAGTTGCACTAGTCAGTGCACACTCTGTCCTCTCTTGCTCCCATGCTTCCAGGAACAGCTCCTCCTCTGTGTTCTAGCAGGATTCTTCCAGCACCCGAACCCCGGCCAAAGGCAGGACACCCCCAGACTAGGGGGCACCCCCGAGGGCTACTGAAAGCCTCCTCAACACTGCATCTCCGTCTTCCACCCAACTGCCCCTACTGGCATGGCCCATGTCTATTTGAGGTATTCTCTGCCCCCTGCCAGCCCATGACTGGGGATTGGCTGAGGCCTTAAAAATATGCATGGGAGCTCCCCCTAACCCCCGCCCTCTAGTTCTAGAAGATTCTCCATTCTTTCTAGACCAGGGGGAGGCTCCAGAGAGCTGCCATGATGAGTCATCCAGCTCTGAACATTAACGAACCCTAACCCAGATTTCACGGGTCCCCCCCCCAAAAAAAAGCAGCCGTGTCCCCATCGGCTAGAAAATAACAACTTCTTCGCCCAGGAGCAGCCGCCCATAAAGATACAGGCAGCAGTCCTCTACTTGCTGTTTATCTCTGCAGTTTCCAAGTTGACCAATTCACTTCAGTCCCTTCACAAATACATGTTAGGATTCGGGAGTCTTCTGAGACTGCCATCAGCTTCCCTGACAGCAGCAGAGTGGCTTCTGGTGGGCCGTCCAGCCTTAACAACTGCCACCCGGTCTTTGTATATGGCTCTCCCCAGCCGCCATTCCTGACAAATGTCCTGGAACCGGGTCCAAACCTCCTCGTTATGAGGTCCACTCAGGGTTTTGGGGACATGCATGAAGTCCCAGACCTGTCTTCCTCCTATTTGGCCCGAAATCTTCAATAATGTCCATAACATCCTGGGGGACATATGGGTAGTCCAACTTCCACTCGAGTGCTGTCCTCTGCTGCACTTCTCTCTGAAACCTTAAGAATCTTTGCAGGTCCCATGGCTTGCCTTTCCTCACTACCCACTGCCTGTATTCGGCCGTTTGACACTGACTGTGGCAGACCAACTAAAAGGCAGACAGTAGTTGAGCGTTCACTGTGGTTGCCATGAGCAACAGCGAAACCTGTAACACAAACCACACTGTTTTTAGCAGGGTCAGGGCAGTCTTTGACTTCAGCTGTGGTTGGAGAACTGACAGACCCCCTCCTGCAGGAACCCACTGGCTTACACCAATCACCATGGGTAAAAGCAGACATTTCTGTGCACATTTTACTGTTTCTAGCAGTCCATTGAAGCATACAGTCACTTTCCCCAGCCTTATGCAGACTGCTGGGCATTTTGTAATCTATAGGCGTGATCACAGCTGACCCTTTCACCAGCTATCCTGGCTGACTCTCAGCAGATCTCTCAGGGAAAGGCTGAAGACTTAAGCACACCACTGTCTTTAAGGGAGGCCAAATGTGGCAGTCTCCCCCCTTTGTTAGTCCCCACAGTGTTGCACTACTCACTGTCCTCTCTTGCTCCCGTCCCTCCAGGAAGACCTCCTCCTCTGTATTCTAGCAGGATTTCTCCAGCACCCGAGCCCCCCACCCAAGGAAGGACCCTCCCCCAGACTAGGGGGCACCCCTGAGGGCCACCGGCAGCCTCCTCAACACTGCATCTCCATCTTCCACCCGACTACCCCTGCTGGCATGGCCCATGTCTATTTATGAGGTATTGTCTGCCAGCCCATTACTGGGGATTGGCTGAGGCCTCATAAACATGCATGGCAACTCCTCCTAACCCCCACCCTCTAGTTCTAGAAGATTCTGCAACCTTCTAGACCAGGGGGAGGCACCAGAGAGCTGCCATGATGAGTCACCCAGCCCTGAACATTAATGAACCCTGACCCAGATTCGACGGCTCTGGCCTAATCCTGAGCCAAACTATATTTTGCCTACACTAACTTTTAGCACACACTAGAGGGTGCTACATACAGAAACCTCACAGAGCGCTCCCCCCCCCCCCCACAGCTCTTCCTCCCAATGTCCCTCTAATCAAAGTCATAGAATCTTATGACATCACACTGACCTCTAAGTTTCTCCTCCCAATGTCCCTCCATTCTTTTTTTTCCATTGGTCTTAGAAAGTGGACGGACCTTTTGCATCCTCACAAGGAAAGCAAGAGTGTTGTTCCTATGTTGTGTGTAATAACACCAGAAATCCTTGCGACAAGCTTTTAACCAACAAATTGGGTGGGTGGGGGGGGGGGGGGTCCTGTGTGGATAAATTATATGTCAGTGGGGCTTTAATTAAAATGGAGACTTGACTGGTGAGGAGGATTCTGAGAATATCATTTGATTTACTATTCGTGTTCTGATCTAGAGTTTTCCTCCTGTGAAGTCTGGAGATCATATGACCATCACATTGCCTCCACCTTCCGCCCTGATAGAATTAGGAAATACAAAGAAGATTCTAGAAGTTACCAGAGAGATCATCGAGGAGAGGTGAGCGGTGCTGGGAATTCTGGGACATTATCCAGTAACAGACAAGGGATGTGTCTGGATGGTGACTGTATCATTGTGTGTGTCAGGTTCCTATAAGGTGTCAGGATGTCACTGTCTATTTCTCCATGGAGGAGTGGGAGTATTTAGAAGGACACAAGGATCTCTACAAGGACGTCATGATGGACAATCAGCCGCCCCTCACATCACCGGGTAAGAGGAGACTTTATTGTAAAGGAGAGAGCAGTACGGAGGGTCCACCTAGATCCCCCATCATCTGATAAACACATAGAAACAATGTATTCAGTCAGTGTGTGTGTTTCCTACAGATGGATCCAATAATGGGAACCCACCAGAGAGATGTCCCCGTCCTCTGTATTCCCGGGATTCCACACAGGAAGGTCACACCATCCCTCACCATCATCAGGTAGATGAGAAACAATCACTGATAGTTCTGATTTATACACAAGCTTGTTTGCTACATTGAATGTTTTATTATATATTCAGAGTGGAAACCTGGGGGATGATAATAATGTTCATAAAGAAGAGTATAAAGAGGAGGATGAGGAGTATGGAGTGATGGAGGAGTTTTCTGAAGACCACAAGGATATGATGGAGCCACCTAATACTAGGAACCCACCAGAGAGATGTCCCCGTCCTCTGTATTCCCGGGATTCCACACAGGAAGATCACACCATCCCTCACCATCATCAGGTAGATGAGGAACAATCACTGATAGTATCATTAGGATCTGTACATTATCTGCATTGTTACCATTGATGTCATTTTTATTATATATTCAGAGTGGAAGCCTTGGGGATGATAATATTGATATTAAAGAAGAGTATAAAGAGGAGGATGAGGAGTATGGAGTGATGGAGGAGTTTTCTGAAGACCACAAGGATATGATGGAGCCACCTAATACCAGGAACCCACCAGAGAGATGTCCCCGTCCTCTGTATTCCCGGGATACCACACAGGAAGGTCACACCATCTCTCAATATTACAAGGTTGGTGGGACGGGGATTATAAAACACAGACTCATTGAGATGATGTGCGGAGTTCTTATGTGATGTCACAATAAAGCTTATATCTTACAGATGATATTTTCTCTCATTTTCTTGATTTAGAGTGGAGATCCAATCGATATAGAATTTGAGGTTAAATCAGAAGAAGAAGAGAGGTATGTGAGGGATGATCAGCAGTCTATGGAGGAGGATGGAATAACGGGGACATTTATAGAGGAGGACACTCCTACAGAGATCAGCACAGGTGGGTCATTAACACTAAATACACTACATACTTCTGACCCCTGCACTATATACTCTATGTTGTAAATTACATACTTCTGACCCCTGCACTATATACTCTATGTTGTATATTACATACTCCTGACCCCTGCACTATATACTCTATGTTGTACATTACATACTCCTGACCCCTGCACTATATACTCTATGTTGTACATTACATACTCCTGACCCCTGCACTATATACTTTATATTGTACATTACATACTCCTGACCCCTGCACTATATACTTTATATTGTACATTACATACTCCTGACCCCTGCACTATATACTTTATATTGTACATTACATACTCCTGACTTCTGCTCTCTCCCCTCCACCCACTGCTATATATACACATAATATGCATTCTCTTTTGTTGTACCCATTTCCTACCAGCTGGACATTTTATATCTGATGATTTGATTGGAGAACAGACTTTTACATGGTGATAATAATGTGATAACTTCCTCCAACTTTGGAACCTTAAAGTAGAACTATGGGCAAAACTTTTTTTTTTCCATTTTGGATAGAGGGAGGGTTATAACCCCGTTCAGATTTTTTTTTCCCCACCATTTGTGTATTATTGTGGAGGTTTCACTTCACTTCCTGTCCCCCAGCCAAACAGGAAGTGAGAGGAAATCTCTGTAAATTAAGGAATTTCTTGGAGAACCCCCAGATCACCAGAACTAGTGTCCCCATTGGAAGATTTCCCCTCTATTACTTTTCTGGGGAAAACCCAACATTTGTGGTTTTCTTTTGCTTTCATTTTCAATGATAATGGTAAATAGGGATGAGCCGAACGCCCCCCGCCCCCCAGTTTGGTTCGCACCAGAACTTGCGAACAGGCAAAAAATCCATTAAAGTCTACGGGACACGAACATGAAAAACCAAAAGTGTGAATTTTAAAGACTTATATACAAGTTATTGTCATAAAAAGTGTTTGGGGACCCAGGTCCTGCCCCAGGGGACATGTATCAATGCAAAAAAAAAAGTTTTAAAAACGGCCATTTTTTCGGGAGCAGTGATTTTAATGATGCTTAAAGTGAAACAATAAAAATGAAATATTCCTTTAAATATCGTGCCTGGGGGTCCCCTTAGTCTGCCTGTAAAGCAGCGCATCTTTCCCGTGTTTAGAACAATACCACAGCAAAATGACATTTCTAAAGGAAAAAATGTCATTTAAAATTGCTCGCGGCTGTAATGTATTATCGGGTCTCGGCAATATAGATAATAAATCAAGGAAAAAAATGGCGTGGCCCCCCTCCCAGTCCATTACCAGGCCTTTCGGGTCTGGTATGAATATTAAGGGGAACTCCACCCCAATTTTTTTTTTAAATGGCGTGACGGCCTTTTAGATCTGGTATGGATTTTAATGGGAGCCCCGCACCAAATTGTAAAAAAAAAATAATGTGGTGGGGGGGCCCCCAAAATCCATACCAGACCCTTATCAGGGCATGCAACCTGAAAAGTCAGGATAAGGGGGGATGAGCGAGCGCCCCCCCCTCCCAACCGTACCAGGCCACATTCCCTCAACATGGGGAGGGTGCTTTCGGGTCCCCTCCAAAGCACCTTGTCCCCATGTTGACTGTGTTATATATAATACACTGCCTGCACTGACTGAATATAGAGTATACACTGAATATCTAGTCTACACTAAATGCAGAGTATACACCACTAACTAACCTGCCTGCCTAATCTAGCTCGTTCTATCTCCGTCCACACACTATACACGGCCGCTATGTAAGCAGCTTTATGCATGTTTTGGCCAATCATCAGATGTAATGCACTGCGATCTCGCAGTGCATTATGGGGGGTTTTGCAGCCCTCGAATTTCCCGCGAACGCCCTGTATATTTGGTTCGACTTGGACCACAGGCTCATCCCTAATGGTAAACAGGACAAGCAGAGAGGGTAAATCTCCTTAATGGGGACACCGACAGAAATAAAAACTGACGGGGGTTCTAATCGCTCTCCACTCCGTCCAAAACAAACAAAAAGTTTTGCCTTTGGTTATACTTGAAACAGAAAGTGATAATGAGGGAGGAGTCAGTAACCCAATGATGGTGGTCTTCAGGATCAGTCCAGTCTTCATCTTGGTTGTTCTCCCCCCATCCTCACTCTCTGACCTCTGGTGGGGCTCAGCCCCGCTGTTATTTATGACTAAATCATGGACTAAATAAGGAAGTGCAGGACTTCTTGTGTTGGGAAGATGGCAATGAGTGATAGAGGGGGTGGGGACACTCGTCCTGTAATACCCTCATCACTGTCACTCCTATAAAAGACAGTTCTCGTTGTTTCCTCACTCTCTGACTAAGGTCCATGAATGAAGAAATGAACTGGTAGGAGATCAGAGGACCCATTTACTAGTTACCTTGAGGGGGGAATTGTAAGATCCTCAGAGACAAAGCTGCCTGATGTGGGCGGAGTCCTAGTTTAGGGGAACCAATCAGCTCATGTCTAGTAATAATCTTTGTATCTCTATTTTAGTAGATGGACGGGAGATGAGGAAAACCTCAGAGGATTGTCTCACTTTGTCTCCAGACTGTAAAGTAGAAGATGAGGACATCACACAGTATAGCCCGGGAGAAAACCCGACTACCTCAAATGTCCATCCGGCACCACACAGTGTAGATGGACCATCGTATTCCTCTTATCCTGAGGAACCTCAGACTGTGAGGGACAGTGCCGGACCATCGTATTCCTCTTATCCTGAGGAACCTCAGACTGTGAGGGACGGTGCCGGACCATCGTATTCCTCTTATCCTGAGGAACCTCAGACTGTGAGGGACGGTGCTGCCCTTCCAACAGATAAGAGGTTTACCTGTACTGAGTGCAGGAAGTGTTTCTGTTTTAAATACGATCTCAATGTGCATAAAAGATCTCACACAGAAAAGAAGCCGTATTCCTGTCCTGAGTGCGGGAAATGTTTTTCACAGGAGTCCCATCTTTACAGACATCAGAGGTCTCACATGGGGGAGAAGCCGTATTCCTGTCCTGAGTGTGGAAAATGTTTTATAGATAAATCAAAACTTGCCATACATCAGAGATCTCACACGAGGGAGAAGCCGTATTCCTGTCCTGAGTGTGGGAAATGTTTTCCAAATAAATCCAGTCTTTACAAACATCAGAGATCTCACACGGGGGAGAAGCCGTATTCCTGTCCTGAGTGCGGGAAATGTTTTTCACAGGAGTCCCATCTTTACAGACATCAGAGGTCTCACATGGGGGAGATGCCATATTCCTGTTCTGAGTGTGGAAAATGTTTTATAGATAAATCAAAACTTGCCATACATCAGAGATCTCACACGAGGGAGAAGCCGTATTCCTGTCCCGAGTGTGGGAAATGTTTTTCACAGAAGTGCAGTCTTAACGCACATCATAGATCTCACACGGGGGAGAAGCCGTATTCCTGTCCTGAGTGTGGAAAATGTTTTATAGAGAAATCAAAACTTGCCACCCATCAGCGATCTCACACGGGGGAGAAGCCGTTTTCCTGTTCTGAGTGCGGGAAATGTTTTTCACAGAAGTCCGGTCTTAACGCACATCAGAGATATCACACTGGGGAGAAGCCGTATTCCTGTCCTGAGTGCGGGAAATCTTTTTCACAGAAGTCCGGTCTTAACGCACATCAGAGATCTCACACGGGGGAGAAGCCATATTCCTGTTCTGAGTGTGGAAAATGTTTTAAAGTTAAATCAAAACTTGCCATACATCAGAGATCTCACACGGGGGAGAAGCCATATTCCTGTCCTGAGTGCGGAAAATGTTTTTCACAGAAGTCCTGGCTTAACGCACATCAGAGATCTCACACGGGGGAGAAGCCGTATTCCTGTCCTGAGTGCGGGAAATGTTTTTCACTGGAGTCCCATCTTTACACACATCAGATATCTCACACGGGGGAGAAGCCATATTCCTGTCCCGAGTGTGGGAAATATTTTATAGATAAATCAAAACTTGTCACACATCAGAGGTCTCACGCGAGGGAGAAGCCACTTTCCTGTCCTGAGTACGGGAATTGTCAATCACAGAAGTCCTCTGTTTACAGACATCTGAGATTGGAGATGGAGGAGAATGAACTTTCCTGGTCTGAGTGAGGGTAGTGTTCCTCACTGAAGTCCTGTCTTGCTGTACATCAGGGGTCCCACACAACCCTCGAGGTGTATTTGTTGGATTTCAACCTTTACTATTTCCTGATTTTATGACTGCAGTCTTGTTAAAGTGATAATAAAAAATCTATTGAATGAGGAAAAGATTGTGTGTGTTGGTGCAATGAAGATAAATTTTGTATCCAAATATTGCTCGTGGGAGACGCTATAAAAGCCGTCACAGGTCATCAGTGTAGAGGGAACCCCGAATAATGGGCCCAGAAACAGAAATGCTCTCCAGCATATAACGATATTAAGAAGGGAGAAACTTCAAAGGGCAGCATGAAAACAAATGTTTCTTAACAAGTCTCATTGTCCTTTACAGAGATAAACGAAGAGATTCCAAACAAAGCACAGCCTCGGTACTGCAGTGGTCAGTAGTATATCATATACAGCCCTGTGTACAGAGTGCAGTGGTCAGTAGTATATCATATACAGCCCAGGGTACAGAGTGCAGTGGTCAGGAGTATATCATATACAGCCCTGTGTACAGAGTGCAGTGGTCAGGAGTATATCATATACAGCCCTGTGTACAGAGTGCAGTGGTCAGGAGTATATCATATACAGCCCAGGGTACAGAGTGCAGTGGTCAGGAACATGTCATATGCTGCCATAAGATGGATCATTTACACCATCTGACTCTTTTCAGTTCTGTAAACACAAAGCAAGAGAACAATTACCAATGATTTACCAGTTGGTACTGAGTCCCCTCCAAGCTTGCTGCCATTTATCCCTCGCAGTTCAACCATTGCTGGAAGGGTTGTGGATACGGAGGTCTCCTACATATTTGGTGGGACTGTCCCAAGATTCCTCTGTTCTGGTCGGACGTTAGGACCCAGATTCAATCTATCTTTGATGTAGACACACCTGATTCTCTGATACACTTTTTCCCCCATCAGCTATTATAAGAAACGTGTGGTGCCACTTCTCTTCAATGCTGCTACATGACTCATTCCCATCTATTGGAAGAGACCCCAAGATCCGAGCTCAGCTGATTGGAAAAAGAAAGTCACAGATAAAATGGCAGCTGAAGAATAGATGGCTACGTGTGTTGTTGTAGAAATTTTGTAAAGATGTATTCAATATGTATTATCACAGTGTCTCCCAGTGTTATGCCCCGTACACACGATCCGAATTTTCATCAGAAAAACCTTGGATGGTTTTTCCGACGGAATTCCGCTCAAGCTTGGCTTGCATACACACGGTCACACAAAATTTCTCTGAACTTTCGACTGTCAAGAACGCGGTGACGTACAACACTACGACGAGCCGAGAAAATGAAGTCCAATGCTTCCCAGCATGCATCGAATTGTTTCCGAGCATGCGCAGGAATTTTGCGCGTCGGAATTGCCACAGATGATCAGAATTTCCGATAGGAACTTTTTCCATCGCAAAAATAGAGAAATTTCTGTCAATCTTTTGCTGGCGGAAATTTCACCAGCAAAAGTCAGATGGAGCATACACAATGGTCGGAAATTTCCGGCCAAAAGCTCACATCGGACTTTTGCTGGTGGATTTTCTGATCGTGTGTATGGGGCATTAGTTCTACTTGCAGCTCGTTTATAAGAGCGAACCGGAACTGGTAAAGGACCATTGGTAGTGAAAAGCTTCCTGTGGAGGTGGAGAGGTGTTCGCCCTGTGAAGATATGTCCACCAGCGAGGGCCCCTGCGTTATGTGCGGACGTTCGTTTGGTGGGGATATATTTGCTCTGCGAAGACTTTATCCGTTTGATATCGATCTGCCTTTGCGGAGGGATGTCCGCTCGTGTCTTTCTATGTGTCTGATCAGCACGTAGAGGGACCATGACATGTCCCTGCAGATAGCCTCGCGTCCATAGGAATGGTAGTATAATCCGGCTATGCGCTGTTCTCTGAACAGGGTGTTAGGAAACAAATATATGTTTGGGGGGGTTCTAAGTAATCTTCTAGCAAAAAAAAAATGATTTTAACTTGTAAACAACAAATTTGAAAAATAGGCCCGGTCCTTAAGTGATTAAAAAAGAAAAATAGTGTCCGGCGATGTCCATCCATCTTCAATCACGCCACCCGACGGACACGAAAAATAGAAAAAATGAAAAAGCTCCGCCTCGATGGTAGTCTCCCATGGAGGTGCAGTTTTTTCAGGGTTTATTTCTATTTTTTGGGTCTGTCGGGCGGAGTGATTGAAGATGGATGGACATCCCTGGAAAAGAGTGCCTAGGGAAAGTCCTGAAGTCTGTGTAGGTAGTGGCCAGGAACACACAGGTGGACAGCTGGACTTGACTGGTAGCAGACAGGAGCATAGCTGGATCACTGGCAGGTCTCGGCAGCAGAGAGGCAGATCAGATGTCGCAGCTGGCAGGAACGTAGTCAGGTCACAGGCAGATTTGGCAACGGCTAGGCAGATCAGGTACAACAGCAGGCAGGAGAGTAGTCAGGTCACAGGCAGGTTTGGCAGCACGTAGGCAGATCAGGTACAAACAGCAGGCAGGAGAGAAGTCAGGTAGCAGGCCGGAACGGTAATCATGAGTCAATACAGGTAACAAGAATTCAGGTACACGCTGTAGACCAAGCAGCCACCAGCCAGTACCGAGTCTGTGTTTAAATTTTTTGATGACAGGCGCACGCGCATGCGCATTTACTGGTGCGTCCGTGGCTGTTCTGTGAACACCCTGTTGGCGCCTGCGCACAGGTGTGCACCTGAGAGCATCAGCTGTACTCTGCCCCCCCCCCCCCCCCTTACGGGCATTGCCCCCCCCTTACTGCGGAAGAAGGCTTGTATTAAGTCCATAGCATGTACATTCTGCTCTGGTTCCCAGGAGTTTTCCTCTCCACTTGATTAGATATTGCAGTTGACCCCTTCTCCTCCTGCAATCTACAATTGCTTCCACCTCAAACTCCTCGTCCCCATTGATCATCACTGGTTCAGGTGGTCTAGACTCCTGATTAGGGAAGGGATCGGGCAATGCGGGCTTTAACAAAGTTACATGAAATACCGTATGTATGCTGAAGGATTCTGGTAGAGATAGTTCATAGGAAACATCATTAATCCTTCTCCTCACAGGAAATGGCCCAAGAAATTTAGGAGCTAACTTCTTTGATGAACAGGCCAGTCTCAGATTGGTTGTCGTCAACCAAACCCGGTCCCCTGGTTGCAGAATGAGTTCCTCTCTCCTCTTTCTATCCAAAGCTCTCTTATTATACTCTTGTGCCTTGGTCACAGTCTCTTGCAACAGCTTGTTGTTGCAATTGAAGAAGTCCACAGTGCTTTGGATGGCTGGTACCGAAGACTCAGGGACAAGGTCGGGAAAAAAGGTGGGATGGAAGCCATAATTTGAAAAGAATGGAGATTGCTTGGTAGCTGCATGACAAGAGTTGTTATAAGCAAACTTGGTTAGAGGTAAGAGTGATACCCAGTCATCCTGCACAAACAAGGTGAAACAACAGTGGTGTTAGGTACTGGTAAGTCTTTTGGATCCTCGAACATGCATGACAGTGCATCAGGCTTGACGTTTTTTGATCTGGGTCTATAGGTAATATGGAACAAGAACCTCGAAAAGAAAAGTGCCCATCGGGCCTGGCGGGGTTTTAGTCTTTTGGCAGTCCTTAAATATTCGAGGTTCTTGTGATCTGTATAAATCAATATTGGATGAGCAGCTCCTTCTAACAAATACCTCCACTCTTCCAGGGCGGCCTTTATGGCAAGAAGCTCCCGATCTCCAACATCATAGTTCCTCTTTGCCGGAGCAAGTTTCATAGAGAAGAAGGCTACCGGATAGATTAAATGCTTGGGACCTTGGCACTGAGACAGAACTCCCCCGACTGCACTTTCGGAAGCATCTACCTCCAGGATATAAGGTAGTGCCAGGTCTGGATGACTTAGTACAGGGGCAGTTGAAAAAAGTCCTTTAAGAGTCTCGAAGGCCACCTGGGCTTCAGGAGACCAGCGGAAACTGCTTCAAGGTACCGAGTCTGTGTTTAAATAGGCCGTCTGGCGGCAGTTCTGATGACAGGCGTGCGCACGCGAACGCGCATTATTCCGCATGCACATTTACTGATGCACCCGTGGCTGTTCTGTGAATACCCTGTTGGTGCCTGTGCACAGGTGTGTGCCTGAGAGCATCAGCTGTACTCTGCGGATGACCTCCCTGACACCAGTCTACCCAACAGAATCTGCACCAGTCTACCCAACTGACTTTCTTCACCAGTCTATATAACTGACTTTCTTCACCAGTCTACCCAACTGACTTTCTCCACCAGTCTACCCAACTAATTCTCCACCAGTCTACCCAACCGATTCTCCACCAGTCTGCTGCACACAGAAGGTATTTTTATCTTGATGCATAGAATGCACCTTCTGCCTTTAGAACCACTTTAAGTATGCAGAACAACCCTCCTGCCCTCCGCCGTCCAGCTTCCAGAATGTTCTCCTATTTTCTAGAACCAGGGGGAGGCACCAGAGAGCTGCCTATATGAGTCATCCAGCCCTGAACTCTGTAACCTCTGACCCAATTAAGACTCACAGGTTTTAAACATGAGTCAGAGTAAAGTTTCCTGCACTCACACTAGAGGGTTCCACACTGGTATCATTTTATAAAAGTTATTTGTATGGAATGTGTTAATGATTACAAGAAAAGCAGTAAAATAGGCCCCCAGAAACAAATTATTCTGAGGGAGGGACAATAGACCCCGAGCAACAATAGACTCCCTGCAGCAATATATACAGCCCAGGGACAATAGACCCCCAGCAGCAATATATACACCCCAGGGACAATAGACCCCCAGCAGCAATAGCTACACCCCAGGGACAATAGACCCCTCAGCAACAGTAGATACACCCCATGAATAATAGATACCTCAGCAGCAATAGATCCCCAGGAGGGACAATAGGCCCCCAGCAACAATAGATCCACCCCAAAAGTAACCACCCAGGCCCCCAGTAACAATAGTTCTCCCAGCAGCCAGCATTAACAGAGCTTTCATCAGCCAGCAACATTAGACCCCTCCCTCAATAGCAGATCACTCTCAGCAACAACTGTTCCCCCACCAGCAACAATAGACCTCCCTAGCAACAATAGATCCCTCCCAGTAAAAATAGACCTCCGCAGTGAAAACAGATCGACCAGCAGCCAGCATCAATAGACCCTCCAGCACACCCAGCACATACCCTGATACTACTAACTGAAAGCCACACACCTTGGTGATAGGTCTACATCCTAAATGTGGTCTAGTATGATACAGGAGGGGGCATTGTCACTCCCCACCCCCCACCCTTCCCTGCCCAGACAGGCTGCATGCTGAGCTTGGCTTCTGGTATGGATTTTGGGGGGTGCCCAACATTTCCTTTTTCTTGTTTTTTTGCATAGGGTTCCCTCCTTAAATCCATACCAGACCTGAAGGGCCCAGTATGAATTTTTGGGGTCCCTTTGCAGTTTTTTTTTGTTACATTTTGTTTGCATTCACCTGTTAGCCAGGAATCCCCAGTTGACAGCAGAATGGGTGGGAGGGGGGATACATCACCAGGTGTTGGGGTGCCTGCAACCTCTGGCTCCCCATCAACCAGCCTGAGCGGGAAGCTGCCACATTTAGCAGCGATAATAATACTGCAACTGGAGGTTCAACTTGGGGGAATACCCATTTCATTCAGACACTCGCTGACACCTCAAACAGGCCAAATTCTGTACAAACATGGGTTCAGTCCAAACCTGGAGCTCATTCCAAATGGTCCATTTATTGGTTTTATATTGGTGACAAATGGGAGAAGGACCCCATATATCAGTAGTCAGTAAGAGAAGGACATCCCTACATCATCATGAAATCATTGTTACTGAGAGACAGAAATTGTTCATTGCTCAAGGAACCCCTAGAAACCTTTGGATGAACCCTGGCTGAAAGGCTGGACTAGGCAGTAATATATTTCTATCCCCCCCCCCCCCCCCAGGTGGGAGTGGAGATGACCCCATCTATAAGAATATACAGTACATACACACACAGCACAAGGCCGTGTTCACACTACGAGATGTTCATCGGGGCTGCAGTTCCTCTGAGCTCCACAAGATGGCGATCTTCTCACCTCTACCCAGACAGGAAGTCTCTATGGAAGACAGGAAGTGATATCAGGTACAGACAGCAAGTGATGTCAGGTACAAACAGGAAGTGATATTAGATAAAGACAGGAAGTTCCATGAGGTACAACGAACAAAGGTGACCTTGCTGGAAAAGGAAGCAGAGGAGGTAATAAGATCGTATTTCCTATTTACACCCAGTAATCCCCCGTCATGTTCCGTCCTCTTCCTCCATAGTCACGTCTTTTATCTCCAGCAGATGATGATACACACATATATAGTGTGGAAACCTAGATTAACACCTTCAGGGACAGAATATTTCCCCACTTATGGGTCCGGAACATTCTCTTCATTCTGGAGATGTGTCCAAATCACCTTCACCTCCACTAATCACCTTCTCACCTCATCAGTCTATAGTAATGGATAGAGATGGGCTCGGGCGTGTTTGAAATCCCACGTGCTCGATCCCACTAGGAAGCCAACACTGTACACGGCTAATCAGAAGCAGTGACACGTTGCCTGGTCTGCAGCTGTACAGATCGGGAAATGTGGAGGTGATTAGCCGTGTACAGTGTCGGCTTCCTGGCAGGATCGGGCACGTGGGATTTCAAACACGCCCGAGAACATCTCTGCTAACGGATTATACCACTTTTTTTAGTTGGGGATGGGGGGGGGGGGGTTTATTTAGGAGAGATTGTAATATTTTTGTCTTTATTTATAAGATTCAAATAGAAAGGAAGAGGGAAAAATGTAATTTGTAGTAAATGCAAGGAAAATGGGTTTTTCCATAATGATCCAAGTCTCAGAAGTTCATCCTAAAATGTGATCAGTAAAGTCCCCGGAGTACATGGAGATCACAAGAATATGAGGTGTCCTGCCAAAGCCCAAAGACAAAGTTCATGTTTCAGTTTAGGATAGGTGCCCCCCCCCCCGGGAAATGATTCTGTGTACATGTAGCACTACCCCCATAGGAGTTGCAGATGAAAGGGGTCCCCCCCCACCCCTGCACATCCAGGCACACAGAATCTTCACAAGCACCCAGAGTCAGAGGTCAGTCCGTAGCTTTGTTTTTTTTTTTTATTTATTATGGGTTAATAACTTGGATAGGGATGAGAGGTTATGGGATGCCCACTTGACTTCAACAACTTTAGGGACAACTTCCTATATACATATGTAGCACTAACTTGAGTACGTTTTCAATGCTTTATTAAACAATTAACGAAGGAAGTAGCAGGAAAGAGGTAGAAGGGAAACTGCAGGGGAAACTCAAATACCTTTCTGTAGGATTCTTGACAAATGTCCTTTAGAGTTGAATATTACAGTAGAATGCGCTCCCTTTGTGGGACACACTCCTTGCTCGCCTGGATAGGCCTCTCTCACTTGCCTAGCAGCCAGTACGTAGCACGAACAAAAGTCTCTGCCACAGACTTGCTTGGGATGAACCCGTACGATCCTCTGCCACAGGATGTATTGGTTTTGCGGTGAATGTCAGTCACAGTGCTTGAACCTTTAAGCCAAACCCGGCAACACTATGCTGTAAAGTTACTTTAGGATACGTCCTCCAACCGAGTCACCAGGCCCCTCTCCAGACCAGCACGTTGCATGATCCTTCCATGACGGGTCCTCCCCTGGGATCTCCTCGGTTGTCCAGCTTCTTCACTCTGGATAGACAGCTCAGGACCATTCCTAGGCTGCTGTGGTAGGCCCCAGACAAGCTTCTGGGCCCACCCATGCGCCGCAGCGACGCGGGCCTCCGGAACAGAGGACCACGAGATAGCACTCTAACGCATACCTGTCGGCCAGGAGGGCCAGCAGGTGGCTGTAAAACGACCCTAAAACATGGCATCTGTTCCATAAATACCCTCTCCCAGAATCCCACTCGGAGGACCACCTCCACCGAGTTGTCTCCGGGACAGAAGAGCATCCATACGCTTTGACATGGTGCCTTTCCAACACTAGCCGATAGTAACAACGACACCCATGGCTCAGTATGGAAACACATACAATGTCAGCCAAGCTGGAACAGAGGCAAATCTAACTTCCCCTAACGAGCAATTTACTAAATTTACCTATCAGAAGGTAGATCGCAAATCTACCAGCGCTACATATATATACAGTCTCTTTCCTTCAGCACAAACCCTTGCTTGCTCCAGCTGAATCACTCTCTAGGCCAGTGATGGCAATACTTGGCACCCCAGATGTTTTAGAACTACATTTCCCATGATGCTTAAGTACTCTGCAGAGTGCACGAGCATCATGGGAAATGTAGTTCCAAAACATCTGGGGTGCCAAGTATTGCCATCACTGGTCTAGATGATCTGACCGGATCCCAGTCAGATTTAGCAATAGTCCATTACAGGCAGGAACTCCCAGCCTCTTTACGTGTAGCTCTGATATAGTGAAAGAGCATTTAAGTTCACCTCTGTGGCCACTGATCCAAGCACCACGTCTTCAGATACTGCCAATCCACCAGGCTGCAGCTGCCCTTTTTTACCAGCCCTCCAGGCTGCCTCTCCACATCAGGCCACCTCACTGACTCTTCACCAACCCCCCCCAGTTTGACTCTTGACCATTCCACATGACTGACTTCACCAGCCCACCCTCCCCCCCAGTTTCACTCTTCACCAGCCCACATGACTGACTTTTCACCAGCCCTACCTGACTGATTCTTCACCAGCCCCCCCCCCCAGTTTGACTCCTCACCATTCCACATGACTGACTCTTCACCAGCCCCACCCGACTGACTCTTCATCCGGCCCCACCCGACTGACTCTTCACCAGCCCCACCCGACTGACTCTTCACCAGCCCCACCCGACTGACTCTTCACCAGCCCCACCCGACTGACTCTTCACCAGCCCCACCCGACTGACTCTTCACCAACCCTACCTGGCTGACTCTCAGGTGATCTCTCAGGGAAAGGACTGAAGATTTAAGCACACCACTATCTTCAAGGGAGGCTACATGTGGCAGTCTCCCCCCTTCATTAGTTTCCACAGTGTTGCACTACTCACTATTTCCTCTCTTGCTCCTGTGCTTCCAGGAAGACCTCCTCCTCTGAGTTCTAGCAGAATTCTTCCAGCACCCAAGCCCTGGCCAAAGGCAGGACACCCCATCAGACTAGGGGGCACCCCTGAGGACTACTGACAGCCTCCTCAACACTGCATCTCCATCTTCTATCCGACTGATCCTGCTGGCATGGCCCATGTCTGTTTGAGGTATTCTCTGCCCCCTGCCAGCCCATGACTGGGGATTGGCTGAGGCCTTAGAAATATGCATGACAGCCCCTCCTAACTCTGCACTTGGGGGCTAAGAATATGCATGCATCATACATGCTAGGGGGAGTACAACTGGGGGAATCCGTGGTGGAGAAGGATCTGGGGGTTTTGGTAGATCATAAGCTCAATAATAGCATGTAATGCCAAGCTGCGGTTTCCAAAGCAAGCAAAGTCCTTTCTTGTATTAAGAGAGGTATGGACTCTAGAGAGAGAGAGATAATTTTGCCCCTGTTCAAATCATTAGTAAGACCTCATCTGGAATATGCAGTTCAGTTTTGGGCACCAGTTCTCAAAAAGGATATCGGGGAACTGGAGAAAGTGCAGAGAAGGGCAACCAAACTAATAAGAGGCATGGAGGAGCTCAGCTATGAGGAAAGATTAGAGGAACTGAATTTATTCACTCTTGAGAAGAGGAGAATAAGAGGGGATATGAACAACATGTTCAAATATATAAGGGGTCCATATAGTGACCTTGGTGTTGAGTTATTCTCTTTACAGTCAACACAGAGGACAAGGGGGAACTCTTTACGTCTAGAGGAAAAGAGATTTCATCTTCAAATACGCAAAGGTTTCTTCACAGTAAGAGCTGTAAAAATGTGGAATAGACTCCCGCCAGAGGTGGTTCTGGCCAGCTTAGTAGATTGCTTTAAGAAAGGCCTGGATACTTTCCTAAATGTACATAATATAACTGGGTACTGACATTTATAGGTAAAGTTGATCCTGGGAAAATCCGATTGCCTCTTGGGGGATCAGGAAGGAATTTTTTCTCCTGCTGTAGCAAATTGGAGCATGCTCTGCTGGGGTTTTTTGCGTTCCTCTGGATCAACTGAGGGTATAAAATTGGGTATATTGGATTGTACGATATTTTTTATTTTATTTATTTATTGTTTTTAAGGTTGAACTGGGTGGACCTGTGTCTTTTTTCAACCTGACTAACTATGTAACTCCCGCCATCTAGTTCTAGAAGATTCTCCAACCTTCTAGACCAGGGGGAGGCACCAGAGAGCTGCCACGATGAGTCACCCAGCCCTGAACTTTAATGAGCCCTGACCCAGATTCCACAGCCCAGGCCTAGCCCTGAGCCAAACTATTTTTTGCCTACACTAACTTTTAGCACACACTAGAGGGTGCTACACTCAGCCCCCCCTAAAAATCAGCTAGTAAAAAACAACTCCTTCCCCTTCTGAGAGCATTGTCTGGTTCCTGCTGGGCAGCCCTAACAGTTACCAGCTCTCTGGCCGGGCGGCAGGCCGAGGCAGATTTCCAGTTCTCTTCCCCGATGTCGCTTGTCTTCGCAGGTAAGTCCCCAACCTCAGACTCAACCCTACCTTTGGCAGTCACTCTTTGGCCCATTCCAGCCTTCCGGGACTTCCGCGGCTGTTCTGTGCCAAGACCTGCCTGCAGGTCTACGATGTAGGTGAGCTGTTCCTGCTCGCTCTGTGACAGTTTGGTAAGCATTTTGTCTCAGTGCCCACACCAGATACAGGAACTGACCACTGCAATAAGTCTCTCCTGCAGCCAGGACACAGTAGACACAGCCTCTCCGTCAACTCGATCAATGCTGGCAAGGCCCATGTCTATTTATGAGGTATTCTCTGCCAGCCCATTACTGGGGATTGGCTGAGGCCTCATAAACATGCATAGCAACTCCACCTATCCCCCTGCCCTCTAGGTTCTAGAAGATTCTCCAACCTTCTAGACCAGGGGGAGGCACCAGAGAGCTGCCATGATGAGTCACCCAGCCCTGAACTTAATGAACCCTGACCCAGATTCCACAGCTCTGGCTTAACCCTGAGACAAATTATATTTTGCCTTAACTAACTTTTAGCACACACTAGAGGGTGCTACTTACAGAAACCTCACAGCTCCTCCTTCTAATGTCTCTGCAACCAGAGTCAGACAATCCAATGACATGACACTGACCTCACAGCCCCTCCTCCTAATGTCCCTCCAACCAGAGTCAGACAATCCTATGACATCACATTGACCTCACAGCTCCTCCTCCCAATGTCCCTCCAACCAGAGTCAGACAATCCTATGACATCACATTGACCTCACAGCTCCTCCTCCCAATGTCCCTCCAACCAGAGTCAGACAATCCTATGACATCACACTGACCTCACAGCTCCTCCTCCCAATGTTCCTTCATTATTTTTTTCCATTGGTCTTAGAATGTGGACGGACCTTTTGCATCCTTACAAGCAAAGCAAGAGTGTTGTTCCTGCATTGTGTGTAATAACACCCGAATTCCTTGCAACAAGCTTTTAACCTACAGAGTGGGGGGGTCCTGTGTGAATAAAATATATCTCAGTGGAGCTTTAATAAAAATGGAGACGTGACTGGTGAAGAGGGTTCTGAGAATATCATTTGATTTACTATTCGTGTTCTGATCTAGAGTTTTCCTCCTGTGAAGTCTGGAGATCATATAAACCATCACATTTCCTCCACCTCCCTCCCTGATAGAATAAATAGATAAAAGGAAGATTCTAGAAGTCACCAGAGAGATCATCGAGCTGCTGACAGGAGAAGTGAGCGGTGCTGGGAATTCTGGGACATTATCCAGTCATAAAGACAGGAAGATCACACCATCCCTCAATATCATCAGGTAGATTAGGAACAATTATTGGTAGTTATGAAATATATGCAGATATGAGCATGTTTGTTGCAATTAAAGTTTTTTTTTAATATGTAGAGTGGAAACGTCTGGGATGATAATATTGTTGGTAAAGAAGAGTATAAAGAGGAGGATGAGGAGTATGGAGTGATGGAGGAGTTTTCAGAAGGACACTTGGATTGCACAATGGATTCACCAAATACCAGGAACCCACCAGAGAGATGTCATGGGGATAAGAATATTGATATTAAAGAAGAGTATAAACAGGAGGATGAAGAGTATGGAGTGATGGAGAAGTTTTCCCGGGATTCCACACAGGAAGATCACACCATCCCTCACCATCATCAGGTAGATGAGGAACAATCACTGATAGTATCATTAGGATCTGTACATTATCTGCATTGTTACCATTGATGTCATTTTTATTATATATTCAGAGTGGAAATCTCAATAATATTGTTTCTAAAGAAGAGTATAAAGAGGAGGATGAGGAGTATGGAGTGATGGAGGAGTTTTCAGAAGGACACAAGGATATGATGGAGCCACCTAATACCAGGAACCCACCAGAGAGATGTCCCCGTCCTCTGTATTCCCGGGATTCCACACAGGAAGATCACACCATCCCTCACTGTTACAAGGTTGGTGGGATGGAGCATCTACAAAATGAACTGGTGGAGATGATTTTGTATGTAAACTTACAGATGATATTTTCTGTCATTTTCTTGATTTAGAGTGGAGATCCAATTGATATAGAATTTGAGTTTAAATCAGAAGAAGAAGAGAGGTATGTGAGGGATGATCAGCAGTCTATGGAGAAGGATGGAATAACGGGGACATTTATAGAGGAGGACACTCCTACAGAGATCAGCACAGGTGGGTCATTAACACTAAATACATTACATACTCCTGACCCCTGCACTATATACAATATGTTGTACATTACATAGTCCTGACTTCTGTTCTCTCCCCTCTACCCACTGCTATATATACACATAATATATATTCTCTTTTGTTGCACCCATTTCCTACCAGCTGGACATTTTATATCTAATGATTTGATTGGAGCACAGACTTTTACATGGTGATAATAATGTGATAACTTCCTCCAACTTTGGAACCCTAAAGTAAAACTATGGGCAAAACTTTTTTTTTTTCCATTTTGGATAGAGTGAGGGCGATAACCCAGTTCAGATTTTTTTCCTACTGTATGTGTCCTATTGCGGAGATTTCACATCACTTCCTGTCCCCCAGGCAGACAGGAAGTGAGGAAATCTCTGTAAATTAAGGAAATTTCCTCCCAGATCACCAGAACTAGTGTCCCCATTGGAAGATTTCCCCTCTATTACTTTTCTGAGGAAAACTCAACATTTCTGGTTTTCTAATACTTTCATTTTCAATGATAATGGTAAACAGGACAAACAGAGAGGGTGAATCTCCTTAATGGGGATGCCGACAGAAATAAAAACTGATTGGGGTTCTAATCGCTCTCCACTCCATCCAAAACAAACGAAAAGTTTTGCCTTTAGTTATACTTTAAACAGAAAGTGTTGAGGGAGGAGTCAGTAACCCAATGAAGGGGGTCTTCAGGATCAGTCCAGTCTTCATCTTGGTTGTTCTCCCCCCATCCTCACTCTCTGACCTCTGGTGGGGCTCAGCCCCGCTGTTATTCATGACTAAATCATGGACTAAATAAGGAAGTGCAGGACTTCTTGTGTTGGGAAGATGGCAATGAGTGATAGAGGAGGTGGGGACACTCGTCCTATAATCCCCTCATCACTGTCACTCCTATAAAAGACAGTTCTCGTTGTTTCCTCACTCTCTGACTAAGGTCCATGAATAAAGAAATGAACTGGTAGGAGATCAGAGGACCCATTTACTAGTTACCTTGAGGGGGGAATTGTAGGATTCTCAAAGACAAAGCTGCCTGATGTGGGCGGAGTCCTGGTTTAGGGGAACCAATCTGCTCATGTCTAGTAATAATCTTTTTATTTCTATTTTAGTAGATGGACGGGAGATGAGGAAAACCTCAGAGGATTGTCTCACTTTGTCTCCAGACTGTAAAGTAGAAGATGAGGACATCACACAGTATAGTCCAGGAGAAAACCCCACTACCTCAAATGTCCATCCGGCACCACACAGTGTAGATGGACCATCATATTCCTCTTATCCTGAGGAACCTCAGACTGTGCGGGACGGTGCCGGACCATCGTATTCCTCTTATCCTGAGGAACCTCAGACTGTGAGGGACGGTGCCGGACCATCGTATTCCTCTTATCCTGAGGAACCTCAGACTGTGAGGGACGGTGCCGGACCATCGTATTCCTCTTATCCTGAGGAACCTCAGACTGTGCGGGACGGTGCCGGACCATCGTATTCCTCTTATCCTGAGGAACCTCAGACTGTGAGGGACGGTGCCGTCCTTCCAACACATAAGAGGTTTTCCTGTCCTGAGTGTGGGAAGTGTTTCAGTTCCAAAAGCAGTCTTAATAAGCATAAAAATTCCCACACAGGTGAGAAGCCGTATTCCTGTCCTGAGTGCGGGAAATGTTTTTCACAGAAGGCCCATCTTTACCGGCATCAGAGATTTCACACGGGGGAAAAAACATATTTTTGTTCTGAGTGCGGGAAATGTTTTTCAGAGAAAAGTGATCTCAACAGACACCAAAGGTCTCACACAGGTGAGAAGCCGTATTCCTGTCCTGAGTGCGGGAAATGTTTTTCAGGAAAATCCAGTCTCAACAGACACCAAAGGTCTCACACAGGTGAGAAGCCATATACCTGTCCTGAGTGCAGGAAATGTTTTTCAGAGAAAACCGATCTCAACAGACACCAAAGATCTCACACGGGGGAGAAGCCGTATTCCTGTCCTGAGTGTGGGAAACGTTTTTCACAGAAGTCCCTCCTTATCATACATCAGAGGTCTCATACGGGGGAGAAGCCATATTCCTGTCCTGAGTGCGAGAAATGTTTTTCACAGAAGTCCCTTCTTATCATACATCAGAGGTCTCACACAGGTGAGAAGCCATATTCCTGTCCTGAGTGCGAGAAATGTTTTTCAGACAAGTCCGATCTTTATAATCATCAGAGATTTCACACGGGTGAGAAGCCATATTCCTGTTCTGAATGCGGAAAATGTTTTTTAAAAAAGTCTGAACTCGTCACACATCAAAGGTCTCACACTGGGGAAAAACCATATTTCTGTTTTGAGTGCGGGAAAAGTTTTTCAAGGAAATGGAATCTCAACCAACACCAAAGGTCTCACACAGGGGAGAAGCCGTATTCCTGTCCTGAGTGCGGTAAATGTTTTTCAGAAAAGGGCACTCTTTACGCACATCAGAGATTGCACACGGGGGAGAAGCTGTATTCCTGTCCTGAGTGTGGGAAATGCTTTTCACAGAAGTCGCATCTTTACAAACATCAGAGATCTCACACGGGGGAGAAGCCGTATTCCTGCCCCGAGTGCAGGAAAGGTTTTTCGCAGAAGCCCCATCTTTACACACATCTGAGATTTCACATGAGAGAGAAGCCGTATTCCTGTTCCGAGTGCGGGAAATGTTTCTCACAGAAGTCCAATCTTAAGGCACATCAGAGATCTCACACAGGTGAGAAGCCGTATTCCTGTCCTGAGTGTGGTAAAGGTTTTTCACGGAAGTCCAGGCTTAATGCACATCAGAAATCTCACACGGGGGAGAAGCCGTATTCCTGTCCTGAGTGCAGAAAATGTTTTTTAGACAAGTCTAGTCTTTGCAGACATCAAAGATCTCACATGGGGGAGAAGCCGTATTGCTGTCCTGAGTGAGGGAATTGTTCCTCACTGAAGTCCTGTCTTCCTGTACATCAGGGATCCCACACAACCCTCGTGGTGTATTTGTTGGATTTGGAACTTTACTATTTCTGGATTATATGACTGCAGTCTTGCTAAAAGTAAAATGATAATAAAAAATGTATTGAATGAGGAAAAGATTGTGTGTGTCGGTGCAATAAGGACAAACTTTGTATCCAAATATTACTCATAGGAGACGCTATAAAAGCCGTCACAGGTAATCAGTGTAGAGGGAACCCTGAATAATGGGCCCAGAAACAGGAATACCCTCCAAGCAACCCAACGGGACTACAGAGTTATAGATGTATAGATTTATATATTATTTATTTATAGATTTATAGTTCCATTTAGTTGCTTGGAGGATATTTTGGTTTCTGTATATATTGGGATGATAGCACTTCACTATGCTTGACTATTAAATAATGGGCCTAGAGTACAGTGGTCAGGAAAATATCATGTACAGCCCTGTGTACAGAGTGCAGTGGTCAGGTAAAGTAGAGTATTAGAACCATGCCAGTCATACAGCCACTAGGTATAGAGTAATGTCCTGTACACATGGTCGGACTTTCCGACTGAAAATGTGAGATTGGAGCTTGTTTTCAGAAATTCCAACTGTGTGTAGGCTCCATCGGACTTTTTCCATCGGAATTTCCAACACACAAAGTTTGAGATCTGGATATAAACTTTTTCGATAACAAAATCCGATCGCATAAATTCCGATCGTGTGTAGACAATTCCGATGCACGCAAGTGCCACGCATGCTCAGAATAGATTACGTGACGGAAGCTATTAGCTACTGGCTATTGAACTTCCTCTTTATCATCCCGTCGCACGTGTTGTACGTCACCGCGTTCTTGGCAATCAGAATTTAACTTTGTGCAACCGTGTGTATGCAAGACAAGTTTGAGCCAACATCCGTCTGGAAAAATCTGATGGATTTTGTTGTCGGAAAATCCTATCGTGTGTACAGGGCATTATAATTATAATGATAAGAACACACAAGGAGAAATGTTCCATCTGCTCTACCAGAAGACAGAACAGGCTTTCTCCGGGTCTTCTACTGATATTAATTAGAGAGAAAAGTCTCTCCTGTACTGTTCTCTCCTTGACACATCGTAGAATGAAGCCGTATTGTTCTTTCAGTGTCATCATCCCGTGTTCTGTCCATTTCCACAATGACACCAACATCTCCTCCACCATCCCGCTGTATTTGTTGTCTCACCATGTTTACAATGATGGAGATCCAGAGACTGACCAGAGTCTTCTTCTCCATGTCACCAGACCACCTTTTCCTCTACTACTGGGGTGCTGGGCCTTTCTATGACCACTCAGCTATAGGAATGTGAAGATTTCTATCCTATTTATGAAGAAGATGTCCATGATGTAGATGAGGGTTACTTAGAGTATGAGCAGCCTCACCCTTCACTTTGTAACCAAGACCTAGTCTGGCAATGCCCAGAATGATACCAATTAGTCTCTGACCAATCTCACGGTTTGGATGGACTTTCTCCTTTTCACTAATTCCAGGTGACCTTAATTTAGAGTTCCAATATCTCCCCTGTGTTCTGCAGACAAATATACATTTCCCAATGTCTTATGTTGTACAGATCCCTCATGTTCCCCGATACGAGCTCATACATTGGACTTGTTCAACTTTCCAACTAGGAGGGAATAACCTTGGCAAGATACTCTCCCCATGTTGAGGATATGTGGTCTATTATGGTTTAGGAGGAGGCATGCTCACTTTCCACCCCCCACCCTTCCCTGCCCAGTCAGGCTGCATGCTCTAATAAGGGACACATATGAATTTCTTAGTGGTGGGGGGTCCATACAGTTTTTTTCCTACTTTAATTAACATTTACATTCACCGGCCAACCAGCAAATCCCCAGTTGACAGCTGAATAAGCCTGGTGAATTTACATCACTGGGTGTTAGGACACTTGTGGCAACCAATCTCCTATCAACCAACCTGACCAGGAAGCTGCCACATTAAAGTTGGAATTGGCTGAACACCTATTTAGTAGGGTTGGGCGGAACCCCCCCCCCCCCCCTGGTTTGGTTCACACCAGTTCTAGCGAATATGCGAACCCTATTAAACTCTATGGGACACGAAAATCAAAAGTGCTCATTCTAAAGGCTTATATGCAAGTTATTGCCATAAAAGTGTATGGGGACCTAGGTACTTCCCCAGGGGACATGTATCAATGCAAAAAAAGTTTTAAAAATGACAGTTTTTTCAGGAGCAGTGATTTTAATAGTGCTTAAAATGGAACAATAAGAATGTAATATTCCTTTAAATATCGTGCATGGGGGGTCCCCTTAGTCTGCCTGTAAAGTAGCGCATCTGCGCCGCAGCAAAATGACATTTCTAAAGGGAAAAAACGTAATTTAAAATTACTCGCATCTGTAATGTATTGATGGTTCCCGGCAATATAGATAAAAAATCAAGGCCCTTGACTCCTTCGGGTCTGGTATGGATATTAATAGGAACGCCATGCCAAAATTTTAAAAATAATTGGTGTGGGGTCTCCCCCAAAATCCATACCAGACCCTTATCCGAGCATGCAGCCTGGAGGATAGGAGGGGGGGACAAGAGAGCCCCCCCCCCTCCTGAACCATACCAGGCCACGTGCCCTCAACATCCCCCCAAAGCACCTTTTCCCCATGTTGATGGGGACAAGAGCCTCTTTCTGACAACCCTGGCCATTAGTTGTCAGGGTCTGTGGGCAAAGGGCTTATTGGAATCTGGAAGCCCCCCCTATGTGAATGGGAATCGGGTACATTGTACCCCTACCCATTCACCAAAAAAAGTGTCAAAAAGTAAAAACCGCAACAGACAATTTTTGACAACTCCTTTATTTAACAAGAAAAAAAAAGTGTACTATATAGACTGTGCTATATACTCTGCAGAAAAATTGGGCCTTAGGTGTTGGTAGCGCCAGAACCCCTCACATTTACTCTCGTTGGGCACAGGAACTGGCCCTACTGTTAAAAATGATTTCAAAAATTGTAATCAAATGCCCCTGTTACACAGGTGCAGAAAAATTGGGCCTTGGGTGTTGGTGGTGCCCTAAACCAAAAATATTGTCGGAAGCTAGCATCATCAAGAGGAATAGGATAGTCAGCATAGGCATCCCTAGCAAATTCAAACAGTTACATCAGCATCAGGGGCTTGATAGCTGCTGATCCAGTACTGATTCATTTTTATAACTGTGAGCCTATCAACGGAGTCTGTGGACGGGCGCACTCTTTGATCCATTACAAACCCTCCAGCAGCACTAAATGTCCATTCAGAAAGCACGCTGGATGCAGGACAGGCCAGTAGCTCGATTGCATATTGAGAAAGTTCTGGCCAGTGGTTCATCCCTCAAGACCCAGTAACCCAGTGGATGCTCAGTTGGAAAAGTCTCCAAGTCTGCTCTTGCCCCTAGATATTCCTGCACTATATAATGCAGATGCTGCCAATGGTTGCTTGAACCTATCAGCCCTCGGCGCTGAGGACTAAAGAATTGTTTAACTACTTCCTGCCTGGCCTATAGAAAAATGACGGCCAGGCGGTGGTTCAGTTATCCTGACTGGACGTCATATGACGTCTTTCAGGATAACTGCCAGCGCACGCCCGTGGGGGCGTGGTGATCGGTGGTGCGGCGTGTCAGTCTGACACACCGCTACATCGTTCAGCCGTGTCCAATCACGGCCGACCACAGTGTAAACAGGAAAAGCCGTGTATCGGCTTTTCATCACTCGCGTCTGACAGATGCAAGTAGAGGAGAGCCTATCGGCAGCTATCCTGACAGAGGGGGTCTGCGCTGATTGATTATCAGCGCAGCCCCCGTGGATGCCCACACTGGACCACCAGGGATGCCACCAGGGATGCCCACCACTGATGGATGACCATGTATGCCACCCAAGGCCACCAGAAATGTCACACAGTGCCCAAAATATGCTAATCAGTGCCCACAAATAGTGCCAGTCAGTGCCCATTACTAATGTCTGCAGGATGTATCCTTATCAGTGATGCCTATCAGTGCCATCTATAAGTGTCCATCAGTGCCACCTATCAGTGCCCATCCTAGCCACCTATCAGTGCCACCCATAAATACCCATCAGTGCAGCCTTTCAGTGCCGCCTATGAGTGCCCATCAGTGCCGCCTATCAGTGCCCATCAGTGCCACCTCATCAGTGCCCCCTCATTGGTGCCACCTCATCAGTGCCGTCGTATCAGTGCAGCCTCATCAGTGCCCGTCAGTGAAGGAGAAAACTTACTTATTTACAAAATTTTATAACAGAAACAAAGAAAACTTTTTTTTTCAAAATTTTCAGTCTTTTTTTATTTGTTGTGCAAAAAATTAAAATCCCAGCAGTGATCAAATACCACCAAAAGAAAGCTCTATTGGTGGGAACAAAATGATAAAAAGCTTGAGCAGGAAGGAGGTGTGCCTGGTATTGAAGTGGTTAAAGGCATCATTTAGCATCAGTCAGCTGGCCACCTTCTCCACCGCTCTTCCTCTGACCAAACAAAGCCTCAGAAATACTTTGTCCAGCACCAGGAAATGGTAACCTTCCATGGTCTGGAAAGGCGTTACACAAACTTTTCTTCATGGAAAATAGGAAATCCAAAATTCACAGAAAACTGGTTGATTCACAGTCTCCACATCCCAGGTATTGAAACAGAAAAAGAGAAAAAAAACCCCAAGGAGTGGGACTTTAAAGGTAACTGAGACCAACGAAGTACCGTATTTATCAGCGTATAACACGCACTTTTTTCCCCTTAAAATCAGGGGAAAATCGTGGGTGCATGTTATACGCCGATCCCCCGCCGATTGGGAGCCTTTTGGCAGCTTTCGGCGGCTTTCGGCCACTCTCGGCCTTTCTCGGCGGCTTTCGGCCATTCTCTGCAGCTCTTGGCCGCTCTGGGCGGCTTTCGGCCGCTTTCCGCCATTCTCGGCGGCTCTCGGCCGCTCTGGGCCGCTTTCAGCCATTCTCGGTGGCTTTCGGCGGCTCTCGCAGTCCCGCGTGAGCCGCAGAAAGCCGCCGAGAGCTGCCAAGAATGGCCAAGAGCAGCCGAAAGCCGCCGAGAGCGGCGGCGCCATTTTTAAATGGCAGCTCAGCAAATGACACAGGAGCAAGGCTGCAATGCAATGACACTCACAAGGCTACAATGATGGACAAGACTACAGATGGACACTCAAAAGGCTACACTGACACTGACAATGCTGCAATGATGGACAAGGCTACAGATAGACACTCACAAGGCTGTATTGATGGGCATTTAAATGTTGGAAAAAGGATAAGAGTAATCCTATAGTCCGAGGGGTATACCTGAACTTCTTAATAGTCAGGTAACTAGCGTGATACTTGTTGTACCTTCATTTGGCTATTTTCAGCATTTTTTTGGGATTTCTACATGAGCTGCTTGCTTGTATCCATAGGTATACCCCTGGGACTATAGGATTACTCTTATCCTTTTTCCACACTGGGACACATTGCTATTGTGAAGTGGGCTTTTGTGGTATGCTGATTATATCCTTTCTATTATCAATTTAGGTAGGTGCTTTATTCACCAATACTTTTTGTATCCTACAAAATTCCATATGCGTTTTTCTTTGAATACATATTAAATATCTTGCTGTCAATTTTGATTCTCAGTTTGTGAAGTGGTTCCCCCTTTTGGAGATCATGTGGGACCCTCGCTGAGACGTACTGAACGCTTTTTTGCAAAATCTGGAGAGAACTTGTACAGTAGCCGCACACCATCTTCTTGTCATGTGGGGCACCTTGCAGAATTTCTATTGATGAAAGTCCATTGTATTGCCCTTTTTTTAAAATACACTTACACAATACATCTGCATAATATGATATATATATATATATGTGTTTTGTATATTAATGTAATATGTGTTTTTCTACTAGACATTTGACTCTATGCGTTTGTAAAAACCCCTGAAGAAGGGCATCAAGCCAGAAATGATTGTTGGGTCCTACAAAGAGCCGTTCTTACATATGTATACAATTTTATATTCTACTTGGTTTGTATATTCCACATGAACTTACCTTTAACTTATGAATGTTTTTGTATACTCAATAAAAATTCATTTTTATTGTATACTCTGTTGGTCTCAGTCACCTTTATTTTTTTTCTCTTTTTCTGTTTCAAACTTTTCATCAAGGTGTCCTGAAGATGTTCCATCCTCTGCTCCCTCCTCAAAGGCAGGATGAGCTCTGGAAATTTACCTTTGTAACGTGGATCAAGAAGGGTTGCCAACCAGTAATGGTCCCTCTCCCTGATACCACGAATCCTAGGGTCCTTTCGCAGGCTTTGCAGAATTAGGGAGGCCATGCAGCGTACGTTTGCAGAGGCATTCGATTCTGAGTCCTCTGGGTCACTAAGGATGATATTGTCAGGAACTACCTCCTCCCAGCCACGTACAACTCCTTGGGTTTCTGGGGACTGAAAATCATCCCTTGAAGACTGCTGCGTGTTATCCTCTACATCCATACTGACACAATCCTCCTCCCCCTCCTCTTCTTCCTGTGTGTTTGGTGGCCCCACGGGAATGCTATCTGCATAAAGGGGGCCTTGAGAGGAAAGGAAGTCCTCCTCTTAATCCCACTGTTCTGCCTCAAGTGCCCTGTCCATGATTCCACGATTCCATGTGCTCCAGCAGGAAGACTAGAGGGACAGTGTCACTGATGCATGCATTATCGCTGCTCACCATCCTTGTGGCCTTCTCAAATGATGACAGGACAGTGCATGCATCCTTTATCAATAGCCACTGGCGTGGCGAAAAAAAGACAAGCTCCCCTGAGCATGTCCTGGTGCCATACTCACACAGGTACTCATTGATGGCCCTCTGCTGTGTGTGCAGCCGCTGCAGCATTGCCAATGTTGAGTTCCACCTGGTGGACATGTCAGAAATGAGGCCGGTTGGTGGGCAAGTTGAATTCCCGTTGGATGTCAGTCAGCCGAGCACTGGCATTTTTTAACCACTGGAAAAGCCCACAGACTTTTATGACCTGCCTCAGGAGATCTTGTAAGCCTGGGTACCTGGTCAAGAAATGCTGCACCACCACATTCAGGACGTAAGCCAAGGATGGAACATGGGTCAAGTGTCCCTGTCGGAGGGTGGATAGAAGGTTGGTGCCATTGTTGCATACAACCATTCCTGGCTCAATCTGCCGTGGCGTCAACTACCTCTGAGCCTGCCCTGCAGAGCTGAAAGAATCTCTGCCCCAGTGTGGCTTCTGTTCCCCAGGCAGACCAACTGAAGCGCCACATGGCATCTTTTAGCCTGACTGCTGGCATAGCCCCTTAGGGAGCACTGATGGTTCAGAGGACAATTCTGCAGAAGAGGCCATAGAGGAAGAAGAAGAAGAGGAGGGGGTGGAACAGAGATGTGGCAGAATCACCACCAGCCTTTTGGAGGCGTGGTGGCGAAAAAAACTCCAACACTGAACCCTATCCTACGTCTTTCCCAGCTGCCAGCAGAGTTACCCAGTGCGCAGTGCAGAAAAGGTAACAACTCTGTCCATGCCTGCTGGACCATGAGTCAGCGGTAATATGAACCTTGCTGCTGACCACCCTGTCCAACGAGGCCAAAACATTGCCTTCCACATGACGGTAGAGAGCTGGAATGGCCTTACTTGAAAATAAATTTCTTTTGGGAACCTGCCACTGTGGTACAGCACATTCCACAAATTCACAAAAGGGGGTAGAGTCTACCAGCTGAAAAGGCAGCAGTTGCAGTGCTAGCAATTTGGCCAAGCTTGCATTTAGACGCTGAGCATGTGGATGGCCGGAACAGTATTTTATTTTATGGTTTAGCAACTGGGGTAGGGAAATTTGCCTGCTAAAATCAATTGGTGGTGTACTGCTAGCATACTGGCTACATGTACTTGTGGCACCTTTTGCTATACCTTCATTCCTCTCAGTGCAGGTTTTTGAGAGGACTGGAGGTATAGTAGGGTTGAGATCCCAGATGAGGAGCAAGGAGAAGTCCACCTTTTTTTATGATGTGGATCTTTCAGGTGCTGTTGCCAACGGACTGCATGGCAGGTCATCATATGTCTTGTCAAGCATGTGGTGCCCAAGCGGCTGCTGTCCTGGCCACGTTTGGTCCACTTCAGACATAGATTGAAAACAGCAATGGTGCGATCTACAGCACACGCATTGAAAAAAGCCCACACCAGTGAACTTTTGGAAGTCAGCGGGAGTCAGCAGCGCCCTGCATCTGTGGAGCTCTCTGGTGTGATGCAATAGGGTGGCTGCCATTAACCTAGCCCCTGGAGGACATCCTCCTCACTTTCCTTCTCTCTTCTCTCAGGCACCCAAGTACAGTCAGTGACCTCACCATTCCTTCCCTCCTCGTCACAATTGTGCAAACTTGGCAGTATGCTGTAGCTGTGGGAACATAACTGCCAGTTTCTTGTCCTTCTGTGGCACCCCCTCTCTCTAGGCTCACATTACTCCCTTCCTGAACCTGGGAACCAACATTGGAGCCTTCAAATAGCTGCGCATTCTCCAGCAGCATGTAACAGACACTATGGTTGAATAATTCTGGTGACACCCCCATGCATGTTAGTTGGGCTATGGAAGGGGAAAACTGTGGACAAGGAGCCAGTGGAATAGTCTGCTTTGGCAGCTGCATTGGAAGGCAAATATGAGCCTGGGTGACAGAGGATGAGGAGGATGAGGGCGGCTTAGTTATCCACTCCACCAACTCTTCTACATATTGTGGCTCAATAACATGGCCAGCAGCAGAAAAAAAGTGTGCCCCGCCTGCAGAAGATGCACCATGTCCACCACCACCACTGTTTACTGTAGACAAAGAGGCAGCTTGCCCTCTTTAGTGGCCTGTGAGCATCTGCTTCTCTTTGGTGGCCTCCTGGACATGATGGGGATTTTTTTTTTCACACCGCACTACACTGTTTTATATACTATACACCGCCTGCACTGTATTAAATACTATACACCACCTGCACTGTATTATATACTGTACACTGCCTGCACTGTATTATATATAGGGATGAGTCCGATGTTCGAGTCAAACGTAACATCGGGTGTTCACCGAATTTAGAACATTATGGGGCATTCGCGGGAATTTCGAGCGCCCGCCGAATGCCCCATACTGCGAGACCGTCAATGCACAGATCGCAGTGCATTCACGGCTGCTGATTTTGCACCTGACCTGCATGGTTTGGCCAATCACAGCGCGCTCTGCTGTGAGAGCCATGGCTCAGGGGGCTGAGTCCACGCCCCACACTATGTAAAGCTGCTTACATAGCGGCCGTATGTAGTGTTATGAATGAGAGCAGCAAAATAGCATTTCTTAAAGAAAAAATGTAATTTAAAACTGCTTGCGGCTGTACTGTATTGCCGAATCCCGGCAATATACATAAAAATCATTGAAAAAAAACGTCCCCCCCCTAGTCCATTGCCAGGCCCTTTGGTCTGGGGGTCCCCCCTAAAATCCATACCAGGCCCTTCAGGTCTGATATGGATTTTAAGGGTAACCCCGTGCCAAAATGAAAAAAAAATGGCGTGGGATCCCCCCAAAATCCATACCAGACCCTTATCCGAGCACGCAACCTGGC
This sequence comes from Aquarana catesbeiana, assembly GCF_042186555.1. Lineage (NCBI taxonomy): Eukaryota > Metazoa > Chordata > Amphibia > Anura > Ranidae > Aquarana > Aquarana catesbeiana. Next base: position 294,532,808 of record NC_133331.1, on the reverse strand, counting down.
AGGCCGCAGGAAAAGGGGGGGGACAAGAGAGCGCCCCCCCTCCTGAACCGTACCAGTCCACATGCGCTGTCCCGTGATATTACGTGATGTCAGAAGGGGACGGGGCCACCCGCTTATGTCACTGGGTGGCCCTGCCCTCAGCTATATAAGAGCTGTCAGTGCCAAAAAGCTGCAGTCGCAGGACGCCTCCCATTGAGGTGGAGCTTTTCCATTTTTTTTTTCTCTGGTCGCGGCGCTGTGATCGAAGATATATGGACATCATGGGACATTTTTTTTCTTTTTTTAATAAAGGACTTGTCCCAAACTGTCTCCTGTCGTGTTTACTTTTTTGACACTTTTTGGATGAATGAGTAGGGGTACAATGTACCCCATACCCATTCACATAGGGAGGGGCGGGATCTGGGGTTCCCCTTATAAAATAAGCCCCCCGCCCACAGACCTCCACAACCACTGAGCAAGGGTTGTGGGGAAGAGCACCTTGTCCCCATCAACATGGAGACAAGGTGTTTTGAGGTGACCCCAAAGCACCCCCCCATGTTGAGGGTATGTGGCCTGGTACAGTTCAGGAAGGGGGCTCTCTCTCATCCCATCCCCTTTTCCTGTGGCCTGCCAGGTTGCGTGCTCGAATAAGGGTCTGGTATGGATTTTGGGGGGGACCCCCACGCTATTTTATTTTACATTTTGGCACAGGGTTCCCTTTAATATCCATACCAGACTCGAGGGGCCTGGTAATGGACTGGGGGGGAAGTCACGCCATTTTTTTCAATGATTTTTATGTATATTGCCGGGACCTGACAATACATTACAGCCGCGAGCAGTTTTAAATTATATTTTGTCCTTTAGAAATGTAATTTTGCTGCGGTACTGTTCTAAACATGGGAAGGGTGCGCTACTTTACAAGTGGACTAAGGGGACCCCCCACACACGATATTTAAAGGAATACTTAATTTTATTGTTTCACGTTAAGCTTTAAGTTTTTATGGCAATAACTTGTATGTAAGCCTTTAATATGAGCACTTTTCATTTTTCATTTTCGTTTCACATAGACTTTAATGGTGTTAGCACAAATTTTTTGCCTGTTCTGCTGCAAACCGAAACGGGGGGTGTTCGACTCATCCCTAATTATGTACTGTACACTGCCTGCACTGTATTATGTACTGTACACCGCCTGAAGTGTATTATTTACTGTACACACTGTATTATATACTGTGTACACTGCCTGCACTGTATTATATACTGTACAACACCAACTGCACTGTATTACATACTATGCATCGCCTGAAGTGTATTATATACTGTGTATACTGCCTGCACTGTATTATATACTGTACAACACCAACTGCACTGTATTACATACTATACATCGCCTGAAGTGTATTATATACTGTGTATACTGCCTGCACTGTATTATATACTGTACACCGCCTGGAGTGTATTATATACTGTACACTGCCTGCACTTATATACTGTACACTGCCTGCACTTATATACTGTACACTGCCTTCACTTTATTATATACTGTACATTACCTGCAGTGTATTATATACTATACACTGCCTGCACTTATATACTGTACACCGCCTGCACTGTATTATATACTGTAAACTGACTGCACTATTATATATATGTATATCGTGCAGACAGTGTAATATATATAGACTGCCAGCACTGTATATATAGTCTACACTGAATACAATATATATATATATTAAACTGCCTGCACACCACTAACTAACCTGCCTAATCTAGCTCAAGTTCTATCAAGTCTCATTCTTCACGTCACACTACATACGGCCACCATGTAAGCAGCCTTATATAGTGTGGGGTGTTGCTACAAATGCCCCATATGTTCATTTGTTCTGTGAACAAAATGAACACCCTATGATGGGGTCGAACTTATGTTCGACTCCAACATCTGGACCATCCGTACTATTTAGTTCGGCCATTCGCCAACCACCTAAACAAGCCAAATTCTGTTCAAACATTGGTTCAGTCCAAACCTAGAGCTCTTTTTAAATGGTCGGTTTATTGGTTCCTTACATTGGTGACCAATGGGAGAAGGACCCCCTTATATCAGTGGTCAGTGTAGTGGTCCCTTACATTGGTGACCAATGGGAGAAGGACCCCCTTATATCAATGGTCAGTGTAGTGGTCCCTTATATTGGTGAGCAATGGGAGAAGGACCCCCTTATATTGTCATCAGTGGGAAGATTGCCCTCCTTACAGTTCATTGATGTTAGTTGTTACTGGAAGACAGAAATTGTCCATTGCTCAGGGAACCCCTAGAACCCTTTGGAGGAACCCTGGCTGGGAAAGGCTGGACTAGGCAGTAATATATTTCTCTCCCCCTTGGTGGGAGTGGAGATGACCCCATCTATAAGGATATACAGTACATACACACACAGCACAAGGCCGTGTTCACACTACCAGACGTTTCTCGGGGGCTGCAGTTCCTCTGATCTCCACAAGGTGGTGATCTCACTTCTACCATAGAGACAGGAAGTCTCTATGGAACACAGGAAGTGATGTCAGATAAAGACAGGAAGTTCCGTGAGGTACGTATAACAGAGGAGACATCGCTGGAAGAGGCAGCTGAGGAGGTAATAAGATCTTATTTTCTATTTACACCCAGTAACCCCCCGTCATGTCCATCCTCTTCCTCCATAGTCACTGTGACGTCTTTTATCTCCAGCAGATGGTGATATACACACATATAGCTCCCAACTGTCCCTAATTTGGAGGGACTGTCCCTCATTCCCAACAAAGTCCCTCTTTCCTCCTCATGTGTCCCTCATGTTGGTCTGATCTATATACATGTATATAAAATGCACTATTTATCTATCAAAAGGTGTTTCCCGGTGCCAAACCGTCCATCCAATTTCTACATTTTTCTGCTGCATTTTTAAATTCCAAAAGCCAATATAAAGGAATATTAGTGGTAAAAATGCACTTGTAGGTTCAACCGATTTTTTTTTTTTTGGTACATTTCTCCATTAAAGGGGGTGTGTCCTATGCCTACAAACTTTATAGGTGTTCCTCATTCCCATCTCAGAAAGTTGGGAGGTATGTACACATATATAGTGTGAAAACCTAGATTAACCCCTTCAGGGTCAGAACATTCCCCCACTTACAGGCCCGGAACATTCTCTTCATTTCGGAAATGTTTTTTCCTGATAGACTCCATGGAACACTACGTGTGGGTTAACCCCGCCTCCTCTCCAATGCTATAGGACCCCACTCCCATAAATTTGAGCTCACCGCTAGAGACTGCGTTCCTTTTTTGTCCTCCTCATTTGGACCTTCAAGCATTGCATTTACATTTCCTGATGTTCAAAGATCGAATGATTAAAAGCCCCAAGTGGGTTGGTGTCAGGCCTACGATGTTATCGGTGTCAAGATAGCCCAGGGCCCAGCCATGGGCGGGTGTGTGGCTTCAGGCATCTTCAAGGGATCAGCTGGCAAGGTTTGGAAGCTTCTAAGATGACTTTTCTCCATGGCAGAAATCTTTGTATTGTTGTATTGTTTCCCCCTCATACTGTTTTTCTACCTTGGTATCTCTATGGCGCCTGGAATGCTTCTGCGTTCCAGGACGCATCCCCCTCTCCCGGGTTGCGGCCGCGGCGAGCTTCCCCGCATGCGCAAATCTTTGGGTGAAACCAAGGCTTGGTTCGCGCATGCGCAGCTAGGCGGGGGACCCGGCAGCCACGCAGGCGCATTGTGGCGAGTCACTACAGCGCAGGCGCATGAGGCACAGCGGTGACATCTCTACAGCAGGAAAATAGAATCCCTGCTAGCCTTTTGTCACATTGGGATTATCTGTGTCTCTTCAGGCACCAGGAACCCAGGATTAAGGTAGGCACCAGCCCGGGACCATGGTGCAGGAGGGGCAGGAGAGAGAGAGAGATGTCTCTTAAAAGGGAAGTACATTCCTTTGTGCTGCCACCTTACTCCTTTCTTCTGGGACATGGAGTGTTCCTACAGCCCGCAGGTTTGTCGCCTAGTCCTCCAGGGTGCCATGGACAGGGCACCGCCTCTGTGCGGCCAACCCTCACGCTCTTGGTACGTGGGGGTGTGAGGAGGGGGGCCAGGTCCGCTGTTGGTTGGACACATGCTCCATTGTCATGCCCTTTTTCTTACCCTTCCCTAGTTTAGCTCGCCCAGACCAGGCCACCAGTTCACTGTACGAGACGACAGGGACCTTGCCAGGCCGCAACTTCATCCAGGTCATCAGACGTGACCCTTTGTCTGGGACCCATCGACAGAGGAGATGTTCCCATTCCTCCTCCAAACAGAGGAGATGTTCCCATTCCTCCTCCAGACACTGCACCCACCGCCACCAGCAGTGGTCTTCCTGGGGGAAGCTTCTGTTGACCTGATCTGCCTGTTGTCCCGGACTGTGCTGTCTTCAGTTACGGCTAGGCGGGTCTTGCGATTACGCTCTTGGCTCTTTGATTTAGTACCTAAGCGAGCCTGGTGTAGGATTCCCCTTTTTAGGGCCCTTTTTTTTGGCGACAGGCTGGTTAGCGCCATAGTCCGGGCCATGGGTGGGGGGGTCGGGCTTCTTGCCCCAGGATGGGCGTCTGCTGGGCCAGAAGAGGCTCCAGCGAAGAAGACGCAGTACCGAGCGTTCAAGTGAAGTGAAGATGTTCCCATTCCTCCTCCAGACACTGCACCCACCACCACGACAGCCACTCTGATCACAGAGCCTGCTGGGGACGCAGGACACAAGTCCCAGGGGGCAAATCGCTATGTGACCCATGCTATGCCCAGGCGGTCAGGGAAAAAGAGACTGAGATCCTACAGATGGAGTCTCTAGTTTTGCATGTGATGCATCAATCCCTAAAGGAGTAGGGTACATTCCGCACATGGAGCCAGTCCATCACTTTATCTGGCTCCCTGGGTGACGAGGCCCAGGAGGATCCAGGCCCATTCCAGCCTCATGATGCCTCCCCTGATTCTTCGGACAGCGAGATGAGTTTGTCGGAGGCTTCAACTTCGCCTTATCCCGCGTACACATGAGCCGACTTTACGGCAAACTTTGTCCGGCGGACTTTTCGATGGACTTTCCGAATGAACAGACTTGCCTACACACGATCAACCAAAGTCCGACGGATTGGTACGTGATGACGTACGACCGGACTTAAACAAGGAAGTTCACAGCCAGTAGCCAATAGCTGCCCTAGCGTCGGTTTTTGTCCATCGGACTAGCATACAGACGAGCGGACTTTTCGACCGGACTCAAGTCCGTCGTAAAGATTTGCAACATGTTTCATTTCTAGGTCCGTCAAACTTTTGGGGAAAAAAAGTCCGCTAGAGCCCACACACGATCGAATTGTCCGACGGATTCCGGTCCGCCGGACCAAGTATGCCGTAAAGTCCGGTCGCGTGTACGCGGCATAAGTTTCACCATTGATTAAAGCGGTCAAAGAAGGCCCTTAATTGGAAAGACACTTTCACTTCCCCGGCTAAACAAAGGAAATTCCCCAAGCATCCGGGGGAAGGAGCGCTCCAATTTCCCTCTCCTTTCAGAGTTAAAGGATATCATTGTGGGAGCAAAGTAGACAATGAAACTTCTTTGTCAAGCAAAACCTCCAGATTATTCCCCTTCAAGGCAGAGGAAGTGAAGCATCTGAAAAACGCTCCCCTGGTAGACGCAGCATTGATGTGATTAGCTAAATATGTCACTCTTCCTTAAAAAGACTCTGTATCCTGTGAAGACAAGCTTAAGAGAATAGATCAAGACCTTTTGAAGCTGGCAGTGGTCTTCCTGGGGGAAGCTTCTGTTGACCTGATCTGCCTGTTGGCCCGGACTGTGCTGTCTTCAGTTACGACTAGGCGGGTCTTACGATTACGCTCTTGGCTCTTTGATCTAGTACCTGAGCGAGCCTGGTGTAGGATTCCCCTTTTTAGGGCCCTTTTTTTTGGCGACAGGCTGGTTAGCGCCATAGTCCGGGCCACGGGTGGGGGGGTCGGGCTTCTTGCCCCAGGATGGGCGTCTGCTGGGCCAGAAGAGGCTCCAGTGAAGAAGACGCAGTACCGAGCGTTCAAGTGAAGTACCATTTTACAGGCCCGGCCCGGCTTTTAGAAGGAATTAGAACAGTCACGGTCAGAAGAAAAGAAGCAGGTGTCACTGTCCTATGCGGATTCGCTGATGGCAACGGGAGCTAGGGTGTCTGTCCCGAAGGGAGAAGAATTCCAAGGGGCGTACTCCCCTCTCTTATTGGTGCTAAAGGAAAACCGGTTTATGTTGTTCTGTGATGCACCTAACCTACCTAATCAAGTTTGGAAAACGCAAGAGATTCAAGATGAAGACTCTGTCTGCCATCCAACAAGCAGTGCAGCCAGGTGATTGTCTAATTTCAAACGACCCTAAAGGAGGCCTATTTCCACGTGCCTATAGCAGGAGAATTTTTCTAATATCTCTGGTTCATGGTCGGGCAAGAAAATCTACAGTTCACCTGCCTCCCTTTCTGGCTGACATCCTCACCCTGAGTCTTTTTTGAAAATTCTTCTGGCCATGGTGGCCCTCATCAGAACAGATCATTTGTACCACTATCCCGACTACCTCCTGCCTTTGTCCCAAGACAAAGAGCAGCTGCTGATCCACAGAGAGCAGGTTATCATCACACTGCTCGAATTTGGTTGGCTCCTAAACTTAGAGAAAAGCCACCTGGATCCAGTTCAGCGCCTGGTATACCTGGGGGCCTAGCTCGACACTATGGAAAGTACCATCTCTCTCCCAGTAGAGTAGATCCCAGTCATATGAGGAAGAATATCATGAGCTCTGAGCTCCTCAAACCTGAGGGCCTCACAAGTGCCTAAAAATTATTGGTACAATGGTCTCTATGCCCCCCCCCCCCCCCCCAGGGTCAAATGGTCACTGTGGAGGCTACGCCCTTTCCGGATAGGTTTTCTCCAGCAGTGGAACTCAGGAGACAATAACCAATCTATTCACAAAACATAAGTGATGAGGAACAGGCTCTTCTGGTGGCTTCAGCGCAAGAATCTGCTCACGTGCCACTCCATCCAATTGACGGGTCAATTAAATCTTTTTTGTTCAAACATACCCACCCGTGTGGTTTGGCTAGTTATTTCCCACACACAGTCTGCCATGGAGTCTGCCAGGGAAATGGAAAATTTATTATCAAATACTTACCATAATTTTCTTTTCCTGATGGATTCCATGGCAGATGGAGTTCCCACCCATTGGTCAAAGAGTTGGCTAGTTATGGAATGCAGTCTCTAGTGGTGAGCTCAAATTTATGGGAGTGGGGTCCTATAGCATTGGAGAGGAGGTGAGGTTAACCCACAGGTAGTCTGCCATGGAGTCCATCAGGAAAGGTAAATTATGGTAAGTATTTGATAATAAATTTTCGTTTTTTTTTTTCTTTCCCATCAATTTCACCTTTTCAGTCTATACTAACGGATTATACGATAATACGAGATGGGGGATTTATTTAGAGGTGGATTCATGTTTGAATTTATAATCTTTATGGAGGAGGAAATAACTATTCCTGATGTCTCTGAAGGTTCAACACAAGAGATGTGTCTGGATGGTGACTGTATCATTGTGTGTGTCAGGTTCCTATAAGGTGTCAGGATGTCACTGTCTATTTCTCCATGGAGGAGTGGGAGTATTTAGAAGGACACAAGGATCTCTACAAGGACATCATGATGGGCAATCAGCCGCCCCTCACATCACCGGGTAAGAGGAGACTTTATTGTAAAGGAGAGAGCAGTACGGAGGCTCCACCTAGATCCCCCATCATCTGATAAACACATAGAAACAATGTATTCAGTCAGTGTGTGTGTTTCCTACAGATGGATCCAGTAATGGGAACCCACCAGAGAGATGTCCCCGTCCTCTGTATTCCCGGGATTCCACACAGGAAGATCACACCATCCCTCACCATCATCAGGTAGATGAGGAACAATCACTGATAGTATCATTAGGATCTGTACATTATCTGCATTGTTACCATTGATGTCATTTTTTATTATATATTCAGAGTGGAAACCTGAGAGATCCTAAAGTTGAGGTTAAAGAAGAGATAAAGGAGGAAGATGATGAGGATGGGGTGATGGAGGAAGAGCACAAAGATCTGTACCAGGACACCATGGTGGAGCAATCCAGCTACAGAAACCCACCAGAGAGATGTCCCTGTCCTCTGTATTCCCGGGATTCCACACAGGAAGGTCACACCATCCCTCACCATCATCAGGTAGATGAGGAACAATTATTGGTAGTTATGATTTATACACAGCATGTTTATTAGAATGATTATACATTCAGAGTGGAAACCTCGGGGATGATAATATTGTTGGCAAAGAAGAGTATAAAGAGGAGGATGAGGAGTATGGAGTGATGAAGGAGTTTTCAGAATTACACAAGGATATGATGGAGCCACCAAATACCAGGAACCCACCAGAGAGATGTCCCCGTCCTCTGTATTCCCGGGATTCCACACAGGAAGGTCACACCATCCCTCACTGTTACAAGGTTGGTGGGACGGAGCATCTAGAACATGGACTGGTGGAGATGATGTGTGTATTTTTTATGTAAGCTTATATCTTACAGTTTATATTCTCACTCACTTTCTTGCTTTAGAGTGGAGATCCAATCGATATAGAATTTGAGGTTAAATCAGAAGAAGAGAGGTATGTGAGGGATGATCAGCAGTCTATGGAGGAGGATGGAATAACGGGGACATTTATAGAGGAGGACACTCCTACAGAGATCAGCACAGGTGGGTCATTAACACTAAATACATTCCTCCACCCATACTGCTCACTGATTGGTCCAGAGTAGGGCGGGGACTGGGTGATATCAGCCTGTAATCCCCTGGTCACTTTCCTGAGCTGTGTTTCTCGTCCTGTATTCCTGTATTTCTCTCGGATAATCTTCCTTCTCTGTGCTGCAGACACAATTTATGTATCTAGACTGGATTTATGGAGATTCTGGGGTTCAGCTGGCAGCAAAATGTTCATTTTTACCTTAGATGTTACTAGACCCAGGCACCTGGGGTATGCATCTTGGGTCTTCTGCTCCATACCCGGGTCTAGCAAGATCTCTGACAGAACAATTCTCCCGGAGTCATTTGCTCTGTTATTTGCTGGCTGTGCCGGGTGGAGGGATATGTCTGTATAGTCTCAGACCCAAGTCACTGAGTGCAGTCTCAGGAGATGGGAGGCAGCGGTGTGGGACCTCTGCAACTTGTCTCATGTAAACATTTCAACAACCACTGATTACTGATCACCAATATTATGAGTCCTGACCCCTGCACTATGTTCTGTATGTTGTACATTTCATACTTCTGACACTTGTCCTATAATCTCCTCATCACTGTCACTCCTATAAAAGACAGTTCTCGTTGTTTCCTCACTCTCTGACTAAGGTCCATGAATAAAGAAATGAACTGGTAGGAGATCAGAGGACCCATTTACTAGTTACCTTGAGGGGGGAATTGTAAGATCCTCAGAGACAAAGCTGCCTGATGTGGGTGGAGTCCTGGTTTAGGGGAACCAATCTGCTCATGTCTAGTAATAATCTTTGTATTTCTATTTTAGTAGATGGACGGGAGATGAGGAAAACCTCAGAGGATTGTCTCACTTTGTCTCCAGACTGTAAAGTAGAAGATGAGGACATCACACAGTATAGTCCAGGAGAAAACCCGACTACCTCAAATGTCCATCCGGCACCACACAGTGTAGATGGACCATCGTATTCCTCTTATCCCGAGGAACCTCGAAATGTGAGGGACGGTGCCGGACCATCGTATTCCTCTTATCCTGAGGAACCTCAGACTGTGAGGGACGGTGCCGGACCATCGTATTCCTCTTATCCTGAGGAACCTCAGACTGTGAGGGACGGTGCCGGACCATCGTATTCCTCTTATCCTGAGGAACCTCAGACTGTGAGGGACGGTGCCGGACCATCGTATTCCTCTTATCCTGAGGAACCTCAGACTGTGAGGGACGGTGCCGGACCATCGTATTCCTCTTATCCTGAGGAACCTCAGACTGTGAGGGACGGTGCCGGACCATCGTATTCCTCTTATCCTGAGGAACCTCAGACTGTGAGGGACGGAGCCATCCTTCCAACAGATAAGAAATTTCCCTGTACTGAGTGCGGGAAGTGTTTCCGTTTAAAATGCCATCTTAATGAGCATAAAAGATCTCACACAGGAGAGAAGCCGTATTCCTGTTCTGAATGCGGGAAATGTTTTGTAGAAAAATCATTGCTTGTCATACATCAGAGGTCTCACACAGGGGAGAAGCCGTATTCCTGCCCTGAGTGCGGGAAATGTTTTTCAGTGAAGTCCAGGCTTTACAAACATCAGAGATCTCACACGGGGGAGAAACCTTTTTCCTGTTCTGAATGCGGGAAATGTTTTTCACAGAAGTCCAGTCTTTTTATACATCAGAAATTGCACACGGGGGAGAAACCGTATTCCTGTACTGAGTGCGGGAAATGTTTTGTAGAAAAATCACAACTTGTCATACATCAGAGATCTCACACGGGGGAGAAGCCGTATTCCTGCCCTGAGTGCGGGAAATGTTTTTCACAGCAGTCCAGTCATTACAAACATCAGAGATCTCACACGGGGGAGAAGCATTTTTCCTGTTCTGAATGCGGGAAATTTTTTTCACAGAAGTCCTATCTTTTTATACATCAGAGATTGCACACAGGGGAGAAGCCGTATTCCTGTCCTGAGTGCGGGAAATGTTTTGCAGATAAGTCCTCTTTTTCCAGACATCAGAGATTGCACACGGGGGAGAAGCCGTATTCCTGTCCTGAGTGCGGGAAATGTTTTGTAGAAAAATCATACCTTGTCACACATCAGAAGACTCACACGGGGGAAAAGCCATATTCCTGTTCTGAGTGCAGGAAATGTTTTTCACGAAAGTCCGGTCTTTCCAGACATCAGAGATTGCACATGGGGGAGAAGCCGTATTCCTGTTCTGAGTGTGGGAAATGTTTTGTAGAAAAATCACAACTTATCACACATCAGAGGTATCACAAGGGGAAGAAGCCACTTTCCTGTCCTGAGTGCGGGAAATGCTTTTCAAATAACTCCAATCTTTACAGACATCTGAGGTCTCATATAGGGGAGAAGCCATATTCCTGTCCTGAGTGAGGGAAATGTTCCTTACTGAAGTCCTGTCTTCCTGTACATCAGGGGTTCCACACAACCCTCGAGGTGTATTAGTGAGTGCGGGAAATGTCTTGTATATGAATGTTGCTGGACATGGGGGGAAGAAGCACACCCTGATATACACCTCAGATATACTCCATGGCTGATCTTCATCATGTAAGAAACAGTTGATAAGGAGATCAGAGATCACCAAAGACATGGATGAAGTGTTGTACCGTGTTGGCCATTGATAGCAGGAGAAAAATAAAAATGGAGTCATTACCTCTCATTGGCTGAGTACATTTTGTGGTGGAAGATTTCACAGATATTTAGGGATCTATTTTAAAACAAATTGTAGAACGATTGTGACACGCATTCATCCAATCATGACAAATATTGGATCATCGGCTCCATCTAGTGGCAAAAATCTGGCCCTGTGGTTTTAATACCGACCATTGACATAAAACAGAAAATACTACATTTGGCCATTAGATGGCGCTAAGTACCATAGAAATTATCTCCCTCTAGTGGCCAAATGCAATCATTTCCATTGTAAATGACTGGAAGCTATTCGACCAGCAAAGCAAATATCCTAATAACATTCATCTTTTCCCCATTCACACAGAAGGAATGTACATGGACTTTCCCCCGGGTGAATTGCTGAGCACATATTTTATGAATAGACCCCTAAATGTCAGGAGACGTTTATATAAAGATGGGAAGTATGTAGCAGACAAATGAATAGACCTCCTAGCAATGTTATTACCAAGCGGCAGCTAGGGGGAGCTCTAATGTGTGATCCTATCTAGCTCACATTAATCCTTTCACTGTCAGAGATGTTTTTGCATTATTTTTGCACATTTTGGGCCTGAAGATTAGATAAAACTTCCAAACATATATTATCTGAAAGCAGAGGCCCTGGAGAATAAAATGGTGGTGATTGTTAAGGTGTTCCTCGTACACAAATTTCCCCTTAATATCCAGGTTTATGTTCTTCTTTTCCCCCATTTTCTATGGTGTGATCTTTTCTGCAATACTTTGTTGTAATAATGTAACACGTTGTGTATTGTATTGTACAACTCCGCCTCCACATTCCAGGCAAGTCATTTTCCTGACCAATCGCATTTCTACCTTTTACTATTTCCTGATTCTATGACTGTAATCTTTTTAAAAGTAAAATTATAATAAACAAATGTATTGAACAGAAAAAAGTTGTGTGTGTCGGTGGAATGACAACAAACTTCAATCCCCAACAATTTCTATTAGGAGACACTTTAAAAGTCTTCACAGGTCATCGGTTTAAAGGGAACCCTGAATGGGGGACGTGGCCTGGACGGCAATGGAGAAGGACGCGTGTGAGCTGAGCTCTGCTCTCGGTGTATCCTGACACAGCTATCCTGAGTGCCCACCACTGCTTTTATTTCCTACACCAACAAACGCCTGACCCTCCTGGACTCTTCTCATCATGTCTCCACCGAAGAGGAACAATACAGCCATTCCATCGCTGCAAAAGTACGGGCAGGCAGGAACGGGACCACGAGGGGAAGATGGCGACTCTGCTACCCTGATAGCGGAACATCCCACGGCCGACACCACCAAGGTACTAGACGCCATATCCACATGCCAATCCACTTTGACGTCCAAAATAGAGGAGGTCAAGGTGGCCATATCCTTAATCAGACAGGACATGACTAAATCCTTAATCAGACAGGTGACAGAGACCAGAATCAGCCGTGCAGAGGACAACACTCTTCAGAACCCATGCAACGCCAGATTCAGCAACTAGCCCAAAAGCATGATGACCAGGAGAACCGTGCTCGCAGATCCAACCTCCTCTTTACTGGGCTCCCTGAGGGATCTGAGGGCCCTGACCCTGCCACTTTTCTGGAACAGCTCCTGATCACTACATTTAGAAGAGAGGCCTTCTCCACTACATTTGTGATCGAGCGCTCGCATCGCATGCCAGCACGCCAACCTCCAGTGGGTTCACCGGCCCGTACCTTCATAGCAAAGTTATCCCCTTCCAGAATGGCCACATCTCAGTCTTTCCCCCAACTTTTCGGCAGAGGTCCAGAAGCAGAGATCCTGCTTCGTCGATGTTAAACGGCACCTCAGAAGCCACCTTTTAAAATACGCCAAGTTGTTCCCGGTCCGGCTCTGCATTGTGGGCGATGCTGGGCAAATTTTTGTTGACCACCCGGAGTTTGCCTCTGCTTGGCTGGATCAACGTGATGCGGAAAGAAATCGTCCTGCTTGATTGAGAACATTCTTTTTCTATAGAATGTGAGTAGGCTCTGCTTCATGTGGGCACATCGCAGCTTTGCATATTGGCCTTGATTTTTCCCTGCACTAATACAATGTTGCCCGAGCAAGTTTCCTCTCTGTTGGAATGTTTCTCCACTCTTCTCGGCAACAGTAGATCTGCCATATGTGTGTGTGCCACGCCCCCCCCCCTGTTTGATGTGTCGTATGCCTTCAGATATACCCATCCTAATGGGCACCACGATACGAGACCTCACCAGTTGGTGAAATTCTTTTCCCCTGTCCTTTTATTACCAGGTATTATTACTCTTCACCGCGAGCATACTCGCAGTCCCTACCTAATATCCTGTGGAACACTGAATGACTTCGACCACACTGTGAGTCCTACTGTTAGGTCCTTCCCACAGTGAAAGTTTGCCCCTCATAGACTTTTTACTGTCTGTACTATCCCAGAGATAACTCTCTGTCTCAGTATAGATCCAGCAGATCTGAGCGTTCTTTTTGTTTTTGTTTCTGGACAGCTCGGCACAAGTTACGGGTACTATGCCCCCCCCCCCCGCTCCATGTGAGCTTATCATGCTACCCATACCCCTTACTCCCCAGGCGTTTCAATTTTAATTGCCAAAACAGTTCAATTTGGGATCATTTTGGTGCGTGTGGACCCTCAGGGCAGGTTTGACTTTCTGCATGGTACTATATATGGCAAACCATATCTGATTCTAGCCTGCTATATTCCTCCCCATTATAACTCTGCCGTGATCAATATGGGATTTCTGTATATGGCCCAATATTCTACGATCCCAGCCACATGGCTCGGGGACTTTAATATGGTCCTTAACCCGCCCAACACAGCACCCATTGGCCTGTTCTCGGAGGCCTTTAAATTACATATCCGCTCTACCCTTCCCAGACGTATAAACCGGCTGAAAGCATCCTCTAAAATATTGCTTCAACAAGCTTCAGAGAAACTGGCTTCAGCCACAGAAGCCTTCATGTCAGACCCCACGCTGGCCAACGTTTCTGCGCTTAAGGTCCAAACTCGAATCGTTGACCAATTACATTTTGAACAGGCAAGGCAGAAACTGTTTATTTCGAGGCAACGAGTGTTTGAGCAAGGAGAGCGGGCGGGGAGGCTTTTGGCTTAGCTCATCAAGACTCAGCACCCATTGGCCTAGTCTGGGAGGCTTTTAAATTACATGTCCGCTCTACCCTTTCCAGACATATAAACGGACTGAAAGCATCCTCTAAAATATTGCTTCAACAAGCTTCAACCATTCACTGCTACCCGTGCTTCCAGGGAGTAATATAGTAGTTGCACCCACTAGATGAAATTTGGGGGAAACTCAAAGCCTCTCATGCATTCCCATAGGTAGCCCCACTCTACCGAATCGAATGCCTTAGCGGCTATCCCCGCTCTAGTACCAAGTACATCGTGGCAAGCTTGAATATTCATGTATAGATGACGAATATTCATGGCTGTGTTTTCCCCGGGCATGAATCCTGTTTGGTCAGGATGGATAAGGGAGAGAATTACTTGGTTGAGGCGAGTGTCCACCTGTAGTAGTGATATTGGATGGTAGGAGTCAGGGTACTAAGGATTTTTGCCCGGTTTGGGTATTACTATAATTACAGCTTGTCGGAGGGATTCAGGCAGGGTTTTGTATTCAAATATATGTTTATATAGCTTCAGGAGTTCAGGAATCATAGTTACATAGTTACATAGTAGGTGAGGTTGAAAAAAGACACAAGTCCATCAAGTCCAACCTATGTGTGTGATTATGTGTCAGTATTACATTGTATATCCCTGTATGTTGCGGTCATTCAGGTGATTATCTAATAGTTTCTTGAAGCTATCAATGCTCCCCACTGAGACCACCGCCTGTGGAAGGGAATTCCACATCCTTGCCGCTCTTACAGTAAAGAACCCTCTACGTAGTTTAAGGTTAAACCTCTTTTCTTCTAATTGTAATGAGTGGCCACGAATCTTATTAAACTCTCTTCTGCGAAAAAGTTTTATCCCTATTGTGGGGTCACCAGTACAGTATTTGTAAATTGAAATCATATCCCCTCTCCAGCGTCTCTTCTCCAGAGAGAATAAGTTCAGTGCTCGCAACCTTTCCTCATAACTAAGATCCTCCAGACCCTTTATTAGCTTTGTTGCCCTTCTTTGTACTCGCTCCATTTCCAGTACATCCCTCCTGAGGACTGGTACCCAGAACTGGACAGCATACTCCAGGTGCGGCCGGACCAGAGTCTTGTAGAGCGGGAGAATTATCGTTTTATCTCTGGAGTTGATCCTCCTTTTTAATGCAGGCCAATATTCTGCTTGCTTTATTAGCAGCAGCTTGGTATTGCATGCCATTGCTGAGCCTATCATCTACTAGGACCCCCAGGTCCTTTTCCATCCTAGATTCCCCCAGAGGTTCTCCCCCCCAGTCTATAGATTGCATTCATATTTTTGCCACCCAAATGCATTATTTTACATTTTTCTACATTGAACCTCATTTGCCATGTAGTCGCCCACCCCATTAATTTGTTCAGGTCTTTTTGCAAGATTTCCACATCCTGCGGAGAAGTTATTGCCCTGCTTAGCTTAGTATTGTCTGCAAATACAGAGATTGAACTGTTTATCCCATCCTCCAGATCGTTTATAAACAAATTAAATAGGATTGGTCCCAGCACAGAACCCTGGGGGACCCCACTACCCACCCCTGACCATTCCGAGTACTCCCCATTTATCACCACCCTCTGAACTCGCCCTTGTAGCCAGTTTTCAATCCATGCACTCACCCTATGGTCCATGCCAACGCACCTTATTTTGTACAGTAAACGTTTATGGGGAACTGTGTCAAATGCTTTTGCAAAATCCAGATACACCACGTCTACGGGCCTTCCTTTATCTAGATGGCAACTCACCTCATAGAAGGTTAATAGATTGGTTTGGCAAGAACGATTCTTCATGAATCCATGCTGATTACTGCTAATGATATCATTCTTATTACTAAAATCTTGTATATAGTCCCTTATCATCCCCTCCAAGAGTTTACATACTATTGATGTTAGGCTAACTGGTCTGTAATTCCCAGGGATGTTTTTTGGGCCCTTTTTAAATATTGGTGCTACATTGGCTTTTCTCCAATCAGCTGGTACCATTCCAGTCAATAGACTGTCTGTAAAAATTAGGAACAACGGTCTGGCAATCACCTGACTGAGTTCCCTAAGTACCCTCGGATGCAAGCCATCTGGTCCCGGTGATTTATTAACGTTAAGTTTCTCAAGTCTAATTTTAATTCCGTCCTCTGTTAACCATGTAGGTGCTTCTTGTGTTGTGTCCTGAGGATAAACACTGCATCACTGAATCAATACCTCCGAGTATGTTGTGTAGAAGGTAGGCCGTCCTGACCGGGGGCTTTAGCAGGGGCAAGGGATGCTATGGCCGTAGAAATTTCATCTGTGGAGAGAGGGGCCTCGAGGTGTCACCTGAGCCTCAGACAGTTGGGGAAATATTATATTCTGCAGGAAGGCTTGAGTTTCTGGCCCAGTAGTATTTGTTTGGGATGAGTATAGGTTGGCATAATAAGGACGAAACTCTGCAGCGACCAGTGGGGGGTCTGTGATATGTGTTCCTTTTTCGCCCACTAGGGAGACTACCACTGGCGACCTAGAGTCTCGATGAGCTAAATAAACCAAAAGCCTCCCTGCCCGCTCTCCTTGCTCAAACACTTGTTGTCTCGAAAAAAACAGCTTCTGCCTGGCCTGTTCAAAATGTAATTGGCCAACGATATGAGTTTGGACCTTAAGCGCAGAAACGTTGGCCGGTGTGGGGTCTGACATGAAGGCTTCTGTGGCTGATGTACCTCCCAAATTACAACCCACTCTGTCCTAGATGGGCTGGTCATCCCTGTACATTCTTCCATCTAATGTGGACAAAATTACTGGATGCAATTTATTAGGTTCTTACAGCACCACATGGGGCCCCCCCTCCAGCTAGACCCGAAGCCTTGTGTGCTAGGTCTACTCCCAGACAGCACTGTAGATACGTTTCTTTCCACTTTCCTTTATGAAACTCTATTTAGTGCTAGGAAACTAGTGGCCCACCACTGGATGCAGGAACCCCCCTCCCCCCTACCTGTCAAGCCTGGGTCACAGAAATCGATTTAAACCTACCCTATAAGAAAGTTATTTACCGTCATCTGGGATGCCCCACCAAATATAATAAGGTCCGGGACGGGTGGCTGAACCTTTCTGGAGCAGGGCCTTGCTCTGGGCCCAAATAGACAATAGGAGAATGGTTGGAGTCTCCCTCATGCAATGCAGTTATATGTACCCCAATAAATGCCTATAGGAACCCCTAGAACAGAGCTATATGATATATTATGGGATGTGAAAACACTTGAATGTGACGTAATCTGTAATTGCTTCACCTGGAGACTCACATCATGTATATGAATGTCCGTCATCTGTCATATGTACTACATGACATGTACCGTGCTTATATACTTTACATACAAATAAACTTGTTTATTTATTATTTAGGGAATCCTAAATAATGGGCCTTAAGCGCAGTGGTCAGGAGTATATCGTATACAGTCCAGGGTACAGAGTGCAGTGGTCAGGGGTATATCATATACAGCCCAGGGTACAGAGTGCAGTGGTCAGGAGAATATCATATACAGCCCAGGGTACAGAGTGCAGTGGTCAGGAGTATATCATATACAGTCCAGGGTACAGAGTGCAGTGGTCAGGGGTATATCATATACAGCCCTGTGTATAGAGTGCAGTGGTAAGGAGAATATCATATACAGCCCAGGTACAAGAGTGCAGTGGTCAAGAGTATATCATATACAGTCCAGGGTACATAGTGCAGTGGTCAGGAGTATATCATATACAGCTTAGGGTACAGAGTGTAGTGGTCAGGAGTATACCATATACAGCCCAGGGTGCAGAGTGCAGTGGTCAGGAGTATATCATATACAGTCCAGGGTACAGAGTGCAGTGGTCAGGAATATATCGTATACAGCCCAGGGTGCAGAGTGCAGTGGTCAGGAGTATATCATATACAGTCCAGGGTACAGAGTGCAGTGGTCAGGAGTATATCATATACAGCCCAGGGTATAGAGTGCAGTGGTCAGGAGTATATCATATACAACCCAGGGTGCAGAGTGCAGTGGTCAGGAGTATATCATATACAGTCCAGGGTACAGAGTGCAGTGGTCAGGGGTATATCATATACAGCCCAGGGTGCAGAGTGCAGTGGTCAGGAGTATATCATATACAGTCCAGGGTACAGAGTGCAGTGGTCAGGGGTATATCATATACAGTCCGGGGTACAGAGTGCAGTGGTCAGGGGTATATCATATACAGCCCAGGTACAAGAGTGCAGTGGTCAGGAGTATATCATATACAGTCCAGGGTACATAGTGCAGTGGTCAGGAGTATATCATATACAGTCCAGGGTACAGAGTGCAGAGGTCAGAAGTATATCATATACAGTCCAGGGTACAGAGTGCAGTGGTCAGGACTATATCATATGCAGTCTAGGGTACAGAGTGCAGTGGTCAGGAGTATATCATATACAACCCAGGGAACAGAGTGCAGTGCTCAAGAGTATATCATATACAGCCCAGGGTACAGAGTGCAGTGGTCAGGAGTAGGCATGAGCCGAACACCCCCTGGTTCGGTTCGCAGCAGAACATGCGAACATGCAAAAAGTTTGAACGCCATCAAATTCTGTGGGACACAAACATGAAAAAACAAAAGTGCTGAAAGAATCTCTGCCCCAGTGATGCTCCTGTTCCCCAGGCAGACCAACTGAAGCACCACATGGCATATTTTAGCCTGACTGTTTGCATAGCCCCTTAGGGAGCACTGCTGGTTCAGAGGACAATTCTGCAGAAGAGGCCATAGAGGAAGAAGAAGAAGAGGAGGGGGTGGAGCAGAGAGGATGTGGCAGAATCACCACCAGCTTTTTGGAGGCGTGGTGGCGAAACAAGCTCCAACACTGAACCCTGTCCTGCGTCCTTCCCAGCTGCCAGTAGAGTTACCCAGTGCGCAGTGCAGAAAAGGTAACGTCTCTGTCCATGCCTGCTGGACCATTAGTCAGCAGTAATATGAACCTTGCTGCTGACCACCCTGTCCAACGAGGCCAAAACATTGCCTTTCACATGACGGTAGAGAGCTGGAATGGCCTTACGTGAAGATACATTTCTTTTGGGAACCTGCCACTGTGGTACAGCATATTCCACAAATTCACAAAAGGGGGCAGAGTCTACCAGCTGAAAAGGCAACAGTTGTAGTGATAGCAATTTGGCCAAGCTAGCATTTAGACCCTAAGCATGTGGATGACCGGAACAGTATTTTTTTATGGTTCAGCAACTGGGGTAGGGAAATTTTCCTGCTAAAATCAATTGGTGGTGTACTGCTAGCATATTGGCTGCAAGTACTTGGGACACCTATTGCTATACCTTCATTCCTCTCAGTGCAGGTTTTTGAGAGGACTGGAGGTATAGTAGGGGTTGCGATCCCAGATGAGGAGCAAGGAGAAGTCCGCCTTTTTTATGATGTGGATCTTTCAGGTGCTGTTGCCAACGGACTGCATGGCAGGTCATCATATGTCTTGTCAAGCATGTGGTGCCCAAGCGACTGCTGTTCTGGCCACGATTGATCCAATTCAGACATACAGTGGGGACGGAAAGTATTCAGACCCCCTTTAATTTTTCACTCTTTGTTATATTGCAGCCATTTGCTAAAATCATTTAAGTTCATTTTTTTCCTCATTAATGTACACACAGCACCCCATATTGACAGAAAAACACAGAATTGTTGACATTTTTGCAGATTTATTAAAAAAGAAAAACTGAAATATCACATGCTCCTAAGTATTCAGACCCTTTGCTCAGTATTTAGTAGAAGCCCCTTTTGATGAGTCTTTTTGGGAAAGATGCAACAAGTTTTTCACACCTGGATTTGGGGATCCTCTGCCATTCCTCCTTGCAGATCCTCTCCAGTTCTGTCAGGTTGGATGGTAAACGTTGGTGGACGGCCATTTTTAGGTCTCTCCAGAGATGCTCAATTGGGTTTAAGTCAGGGCTCTGGATGGGCCATTCAGGAACAGTCACGGAGTTGTTGTTAAGCCACTCCTTCATTATTTTAGCTGTGTGCTTAGGGTCATTGTGTTGTTGGAAAGTAAACCTTCGGCCCAGTCTGAGGTCCTGAGCACTCTGGAGAAGGTTTTCGTCCAGGATATCCCTGTACTTGGCTGCATTCATCTTTCCCTCGATTGCAACCAGTTGTCCTGTCCCTGCAGCTGAACAACACCCCCACAGCATGATGCTGCCACCACCATGCTTCACTGTTGGCACTGTATTGGATGGGTGATGAGCAGTGCCTGGTTTTCTCCACACATACCGCTTAGAATTAAGGCCAAAAAGTTCTATCTTGGTCTCATCAGACCAGAGAATCTTATTTCTCACTATCTTGGAGTCCTTCAGGTGTTTTTTAGCAAACTCCATGCGGGCTTTCATGTGTCTTGCAGTGAGGAGAGGCTTCCGTCGGGCCACTCTGCCATAAAGCCCCAACTGGTGGAGGGCTGCAGTGATGGTTGACTTTCTACAACTTTCTCCCATCTCCCAACTTCATCTCTGGAGCTCAGCCACAGTGATCTTTGGGTTCTTCTTTACCTCTCTCACCAAGGCTCTTCTCCCCCGATAGCTCAGTTTGGCTGGACGGCCAGCTCTAGGAAGGGTTCTGGTCGTCCCAAACGTCTTCCATTTAAGGATTATGGAGGCCACTGTGCTCTTAGGAACCTTAAGTGCAGCAGACATTTTTTGTAACCTTGGCCAGATCTGTGCCTTGACACAATTCTGTCTCTGAGCTCTTCAGGCAGTTCCTTTGACCTCATGATTCTCATTTGCTCTGACATGCACTGTGAGCTGTAAGGTCTTATATAGACAGGTGTGTGGCTTTCCTAATCAAGTCCAATCAGTATAATCAAACACAGCTGGACTCAAATGAAGGAGTAGAACCATCTCAAGGATGATCAGAAGAATTGGACAGCACCTGAGTGTCACAGCAAAGGGTCTGAATACTTAGGACCATGTGATATTTCAGTTTTTCTTTTTTAATAAATCTGCAAAAATGTCAACAATTCTGTGTTTTTCTGTCAATATGGGGTGCTGTGTGTACCCTGCATCTGTGGAGCTCTGTGGTGTGATGCAGTAGGGTGGCTGCCCTTAAGATGGCCCCTGGGGGACATCCTCCTCACTTTCCTCCTCTCTTCTCTCAGGCACCCAAATACAGTCAGTGACCTCATCATTCCTTCCCCCTCCTCGTCACAATTGTGCAAACTTGGCAGTATGCTGCAGCTGGGGTAACATGACTGCCAGTTTCTTGTCCTTCCTGGGCACCCCCTCTCTTTAGGCTCACATTACTCCCTTCCTGAACCTGAGAACCAACATTGGAGCCTTCAAATTGCTGCGCATCCTCCAGCAGCATGTAACAGACACTATGGTCGGATAATTCTGGTGACTCCTCCACGCATGATGGTGGGGCTATGGAAGGAATAACTGTGGACAAGGAGCCGGTGGAATAGTCTGCTTTGGCAGCTGCATTGGAAGGCAAACTAATATGAGCCTGGGTGACGGAGGATGAGGACGGCTTAGTTATCCACTCCACCAACTCTTCTAGATGTTGTGGCTCAATAACACGGCCAGCAGCAGGAAAAAAAGAACAAGTGTTGCAGATGATGCACCATGTCCACGACCACCACTGTTTACTATAGACACAGAGGCAGCTTGCCCTCTTTAGTGGCTTGTGAGCATCTGCCTCTCCTTGGTGGCCTCCTGGACATGATCGGGATTTTTTTTTTCACACCGCACTACGCTGTATTATATACTGTACATCGCCTGCACTGTATTATATACTGTACACTGCCTGCACTGTATTATATATTGTACACCGCCTGCACTGTATTATATACTGTACACTGCCTCCACTGTATTATATAAAGGGATGAGCCCGATGTTTGAGTCGAACGTAACATTGAGTGTTTGCGGAATTTAGAACATTATGGGGTGTTCGCGGGAAATTTGAGCTCCCGCTGAACTCCCCATAATGAACTGCGAGACCGTCAATGCACTGCGAGATCACAGTGCATTGATGGCTGCTGATTGGCCAAAGCATGACATTTCTAAAGGAAAAAATGTCATTTAAAACTGCTCGCGGCTGTAATGTATTGCCGGATCCCAGCAATATACATTAAAATCATTGAAAAAAACGTTGTGAGTTCCCCCCTAGTCCATTACCAGGCAGACTTATATACTGTATACCGACTGCACTGTATTATATATTGTACACCAACTGCACTGTATTATATACTGTACACTGCCTGCACTTATATACTGTACACCGACAGCACTGTATTATATACTGTACACTGCCAGCACTGTATTATATACTGTACACTGCCTGCACTTATATACTGTACACCGACAGCACTGTATTATATACTGTACACTGCCAGCACTGTATTATATACTGTACACTGCCTGCACTTATATACTGTGCACCACCTGCACTGTATTATATACTGTACACTGCCTGCACTTATATACTTTACACCGCTAGCACTGTATTATATACTGTACACTGACTGCACTGTATTATATACTGTACACCAGCACTGGATTATATACTGTACACTGCCTGCACTTATATACTGTACACCACCTGCACTGTATTATTTACTGTACACTGCATTTATATACTGTACACCGCCTGCACTGTAATATATACTGTAAACTGACTGCACTATATATATATATATATATATATATATATATAGTGCAGACAGTGTAACATATATAGACTGCCAGCACCGTATATATAGTCTACACTGACTACACTGTGTATATGTGTGTATATATATATATATATATATATATATATATATATATATATATATATATATATATATATATATATATATATATATATATTTATACTAAACTGCCTGCACGCCACTAACTAACCTACCTAATCTAGCTCAAGTTCTATCAAGTCTCGATCTTCACGTCACACTACATACGGCCACCGTGTAAGCAGCTTTATATAGTGTGGGGCATAGGCTGACTTAACCCCCTGAGCCATGGCCAAATATGGCTTTCACAGCAGATCGGGCTGTGATTGGCCAAAGCATGCAGGTCAGGTGCATGCTTTGGCCAATCAGCAGCCGCCAATGCACTGCGATCTCGCAGTGCATTATGGAGTACTCTGCGGCACTCAAATTTGCTGCAAAGCCCCATATGTTCATTTGTTCTGTGAACAAAATGAACGCCCGATGATGGAGTTGAACTTACGTTCGACTACAACATCTGGACCATCCATACTATTTAGTTCAGCCATTCGCCAACCACAAGCCAAATTCTGTCCAAACATTGGTTCAGACCAAACCTAGAGCTCATTTTAAATGGTTGGTTTATTGGTCTCTTACATTGGTGACCAATGGGAGAAGGACCCCCTTATATCAGTGGTCAGTGTAGTGGTCCCTTACATTGGTCACTAATGGGAGAAGGATCCCCTTATATCAGGGGTCAGTGTAGTGGTCCCTTACATTGGTGACCAATGGAAGAAAGGAGCCCCTTATATCAGTGGTCAGTATAGTGGTCCCTTACATTGGTGACCAATGGGAGAAGGACCCCCTTATATCAGTGGTCAGTGTAGTGATCCTTTACATTGGTGACCAATAGGAGCAGGACCCCTTTATATCAGTGATCAGTGTAGTGGCCCCTTACATTGGGGACCAATGGGAGAAGGACCCCCTTATATTGTCATCAGTGGCAAGATTGCCCTCCTTACAGTTCATTGATGTTAGTTGTTACTGGAAGACAGAAATTGTTCATTGCTCAAGGAACCCCTAGAACCCTTTGGAGGAACCCTGGCTGAGAAAGGCTGGACTAGGCAGTAATATATTTCTCTCCCCCCTTGCTGGGAGTGGAGATGACCCCATCTATAAGGATATACAGTACATACACACACAGCACAAGGCCGTGTTCACACTATGAGACGCTTCTCGGGGGCTGCAGTTCCTATAAGCTTCGCAAGGTGGTGATCTTCTCACTTCTACCATAGAGACAGGAAATTTCTATGGAAGACAGGAAGTGATGTTAGATAAAGACAGGAAGTTCCATGAGGTACGTATAACAGAGGAGACATCGCTGGAATCAGCAGCAGAGGAGGTAATAAGATCTTATTTTCTATTTACACCCAGTAACCCCCCCGTCATGTTCCGTCCTCTTCCTCCATAGTCACTGTGACGTCTTTTATCTCCAGCAGATGGTGATATACACACATATAGCTCCCAACTGTCTCTGATTTGGAGGGATTGTCCCTCATTCCCAACAAAGTCCCTCTTTCCTCCTCATGTGTCCCTCATGTTGGTCTGATCTATATACATGTATATAAAATGCACTATTTATCTATCAAAAAGTGTTTCCTGGTGCCAAACCTTCCATCCAATTTCTACATTTTTCTGCTGCATTTGTAAATTCCAAAAGCCAATATAAAGGAATATTAGTGGTAAAAATTTACTTTTTTAAAAATGTTCTCCATTAAGGGTTGTGGCAGGGTGTGTGTCCTATGCCTACATACTTTATAGGTGTCCCTCATTCCCATCTCAGAAAGTTGGGAGGTATGTACACATATATAGTGTGGGAACCTAGATTAATCCCTTCAGGGTCAGAACATTTCCCCACTTACGGAGCCGGAACATTCTCTTCATTTCGGAAATGTTTTTTCCTGACAGACTCCATGGAACACTATGTGTGGGTTAACCCCGCCTCCTCTCCAATGCTATAGGACCCCACTCCCATAAATTTGAGCTCACAACTAGAGACTGTGTTCCTTTTTTGTCCTCCTCATTTGGACCTACAAGCAATGCACTTACATTTCCTGATGTCCAAAGATCGAACAATTTAAAAGCCCCAAGTGGGTTGGTCTTGGGCATACAATGTTATCGGTGTCAAGATAGCCCAGGGCCCAGCCATGGGCGGGTGTGTGGCTTCAGAAAGCTTCTAAGATTACTTTTCTCCATGGCAGAAGTCTTTGTTGTGTTGTATTGTCTCCCCCTCATACTGTTTTTCTACCTTGGTATCTCTATGGCACCTGGAACGCTTCTGCGTTCCAGGACGCATCTCCCTCTTCTGGGTTGCGGCTTTGGCAAGCTTCCTCGTATGTGCGAATCCTCGGGTGAAACCGAGGCTTGGTTCGCACATGCGCAGCTCGGTGAGGGACCTGGCAGCCGCAGAGGAGCATTGTGGCGAGTCGCTACAGCTCAGGCGCACATGAGGCATAGCGTTGACATCTCTACAGCAGGAAAATTAAATCCCTGCTAACCTTATGTCACATTGGGATTATCTGTGAGCAGACTGTGGCAGTCTCTTCAGGCACCCAGGATTAAGGTAGGCACCAGCCTGGGACCATGGTGCAGGAGGGGGAGGGGAGAGAGAGATGTCTCTTAAAGGGGAAGTACATTCCTTTGTGCTGCCACCTTACTCCTCTCTGTGCGGCCAACCCTCACGCTCTTGGTACGTGGGGGTGTGAGGAGGAAGGGCAGGTCCGCTGTTGGTTGGACACAAGCCCCATTGTCATGCCAGAACAGAACGCTTGTACCACTATCCCGACGACCTCCTGCCACTGTCCCAAGACAAAGAGCAGCTGTTGATCCACAGAGAGCAGGTTATCATCATACTGCTCAAATTTGGTTGGCTCCTAAACTTAGAGAAAAGCCACCTGCATCCAGTTCAGCGCCTGGTATACCTGGGGGCCTAGCTCGACACTATGGAAAGTACCATCTGTCTCCCAGTAGAGTAGATCCCAGTCATACGAGGAAGAATATCATGGGCTCTGAGCTCCTCATGCCTGAGGGCCTCACAAGTGTCTCAAAATTATTGGCACAATGGTCTCTGTGCCCCCCAGGGTCAAATGGTCACTGTGGAGGCTACGCCCTTTCCGGATAGGTTTTCTCCAGCAGTGGAACTTAGGAGACAATAACCAATCTATTCACAAAACATAAGTGATGAGGAACAGGCTCTTCTGGTGGCTTCAGTGCAAGAATATGCTCACGTGCCGCTCCATCGCCCCCGTTTCATGGGTCACGGTCACGACCGATACCAGTGGTGTTGGAAGGGGAACCCTCTGCTGATCAGAGCTTGCATAAGGCAGGTAGGATGCCCGTCCTGGCCACACAGGCTCGAATGTCCTGGACCTACGGGCAGCCTGGTGTGCCCTTCAAGTCTTCAGTCATCTCCTGAAAAGGGAAAGCAGTTCTTCTGAGACTGAACAATATCACAGCAGTCTCCTATATGAGGAGACAAGGGGACACTCCGAGCTCCACCTTGGCCTAAAAAAAAAAAAAAAAAAAATCAAGTCCATTATATCATGGGCTCAGAAAAACCTGGCCAATATCTCAGAGTCCAGATCGTCCAAGAGGACTTCCTGTCTCACACACAGTTAGACAACAATGAGTGGGCCCTTCTTGTGGAGACGTTTGAGTGTATCCTGGCCTTGGGAGCCGATTCCAAAGTAGATCTATTTACATTTCCCCTACAACTTCGAGATTAGGAAGACCGGGGGCGTTGCAGCCAGGCCTTCGGAATAGATGCCCGGACAGGTCGGTGGAGTTTCTAGCAGGGCATATGCCTTTCCCCCATTGTCACGTCAATACTCACCGAGGCCGAGATGCCGAGAGCGGCTCGCCCTTACGACCACGCGCACCCGAACCCCCGAGGGTGATACAGGGGATCGGAAGCACGCGGAGGCATGGGCTTCCGGTAGTTGCGGAAGGTAGACTCAGGTTCACTATAGATGTAGGGAGACACCTGGCGGGCACCGTGCAGGACCGGTGTAACTGACCATAGGAAAGTCCATAGGTAAGCAGGGGTCAGAGGTACTGAGCAGGTAAATAGAGTAGTCCTTATTACAAGCAGAGATCAGGGGTATCAGGCAGGCAGGGAGAATAGTCCTTTAAAGACCACTCTACCTGCCTGCCGGATACCCCTGACCTCTGCCTGTTTAAAGACCACTCTACCTGCCTGCCGGATACCCCTGACCTCTGCTTGTTTAAACAGGCAGAGGTCAGGGGTATCCGGCAGGCAGGTAGAGTGGTCTTTAAACAGGCAGAGGTCAGGGGTATCCGGCAGGCAGGTAGAGTGGTCTTTAAACAGGCAGAGGTCAGGGGTATCCGGCAGGCAGGTAGAGTGGTCTTTAAACAGGCAGAGGTCAGGGGTATCCAGCAGGCAGGTAGAGTGGTCTTTAAACAGGCAGAGATCAAGGGGTATCCGGCAGGCAGGTAGAGTGGTCTTTAAACAGGCAGAGATCAAGGGGTATCCGGCAGGCAGGTAGAGTGGTCGTTTAACAGGCAGTGGTCAGGGGTATCTGGTAATCAGGAACAAGGAACTTATCTCAGGGCAAGGTACAGCTGACGACAAACCAGCAACCCGACTGGGCGCTGGAGTCGTCTGAAGTAGCCTCCCGGCGAGCGCGTCAGCGTGACGCGCTACCGGGCACCCGCACGGACGACGGCGCGCACACGGGGACCACCGTGCACCCGCGCGCGCCGCACCATCAGGCCGCGAACGGGTGCACGTCTCAACACCAGCCCGCTGCGCATGCGCCCCGCAGCCCGGCGGACAGAGGCGACCTGTGTCTCCTGACACCCGTCCTCAAGTTTTTTCAGAGGCTCCAAGCGGAAGTGGACGAGGGTGTGGCGGTGGCACCTTACTGGCCAAACAGGCCATGGTTTCCCCTCCTGACCCAGCCCAGCTTCCAGAACTTGGTTCCTCTTCCTCTTGGACCGGGCCTTCTTTTTCAGGGAGCAGCCCGGAACCCCTTCCAGCGTTACTGAGACCGATGGTCTGGTTCTTGAGAGGGAGGGCCTGGATACTCGGTTATGCGTCAAGAGTGATTTCCACCCTCATGAGCTCGGGAAAGGCAAGCATGATTGGAGAATTTGGTCCAAGCTCGTTGAATTCTCATCCTACGCGTAGATCGTTCAGAGGTCCGGGAATCCAAGATATCCTCGGCTTCCTTCTATCCGGCCTAGGTCTGGCTTTTTCCATCAGCCTCCTCAGGGTTCAAGTCTCAGCTCTATCAGCCTTCTCTGGAATGTCGTAGGCTGTTCGCCCTTTAATCCGGCAGCTCTTCCACAGGGACGGCACGACTCGGGCCACAATGAAGGCCAAGATCGCCCATGTGAAATCTTCCTCTTGTCCTCGACTCACTGGCTGGATTTAGTACCGCAAGATCCGCTCTGCTTTCTTTTAAAGAGCTTTCTGCAAAGTTGCCTTTTTAGTTGCCATTGCTTCGGCCAAAGGGGGTATCTGAGATCGGGTCCTTAGGCCATAAAGAACCATTTCTGACTTTCTTGCCGGACTGGATGGTCATTATTTCTATGCTCAGCTCAAGCCCGAAAAGTTAAATCATTGTTCCATGAGAGCCAAGAAATTGTCTTGCCTACATTCAGGGCCCCAGGCTCCATTGAGGTTCATCCTCCTGGAGGTAGGGCAAATACTGTAGGAGTACCTGCAATTTACTTCCTCCTTTAGACTTTCTGACTATCTGTTTATCTGGCAGTAACAAGGGAAGCGAGCTTCGACCAGATTGATCTCGGCCCGTTTTGTCCAATCCATCAAGCAGGCTTATAGGGCTAAAAGGCTTGGCTCCTCCAGAGGTGGCGACGGCTCATTCCACCAGGGGTATGGTGGCTTTTGTGGGCATCAGCTCGGCATGCGGCTTCTGATGCCGTCTGCAAAGTGGCATTGTGGGCCTCCATTAATACCTTTATGTCACAGTATTGCATAGAACCTGCTTTCTATCTTCTGTGAACTTTGGTTTAAGAATCCTGTTGGTTGACAGGTCGATTAAATCTTTTTTGTTCAAACATACCCACCCGTGTGGTTTGGCTAGTTATTTCCCACACGTAGTCTGCCAGGGAAATGGAAAATTTATTATCAAATACTTACCGTAACTTTCCTTTCCTGATGGACTCCATGGCAGACGGAGTTCCCACCCATTGGTCAAAAGTTGGCTAGTTACGGAACGCAGTCTCTAGTGGTGAGCTCAAATTTATGGAAGTGGGGTCCTATAGCATTGGAGCGGAGGTGGGGTTAACCCACACGTAGTCTGCCCTGGAGTCCATCAGGAAAGGAAAATTATGGTAAGTATTTGATAATAAATTTTCCGTTTTTTTTTCCCATCAATTTCACCTTTTCAGTCTATACTAACGGATTATACGATAATACGGGATGGGGGTTTTATTTAGAGGTGGATTCATGTTTGAATTTATAATCTTTATGGAGGAGGAAATAACTATTCCTGATGTCTCTGAAGGTTCAACACAAGAGATGTGTCTGGATGGTGACTGTATCATTGTGTGTGTCAGGTTCCTATAAGGTGTCAGGATGTCACTGTCTATTTCTCCATGGAGGAGTGGGAGTATTTAGAAGGACACAAGGATCTCTACAAGGACGTCATGATGGACAATCAGCCGCCCCTCACATCACCGGGTAAGAGGAGACTTTATTGTAAAGGAGAGAGCAGTACGGAGGGTCCACCTAGATCCCCCATCATCTGATAAACACATAGAAACAATGTATTCAGTCAGTGTGTGTGTTTCCTACAGATGGATCCAGTAATGGGAACCCACCAGAGAGATGTCCCCGTCCTCTGTATTCCTGGGATTCCAAACAAGAAGATCACACCATCCCTCACCATCATCAGGTAGATGAGGAACAATCACTGATAGTATCATTAGGATCTGTACATTATCTGCAATGTTACATTGATGTCATTTTTATTATATATTCAGAGTGGAAACCTGAGAGAGTCTAAAGTTGGGGTTAAAGAAGAGATGAAGGAGGAAGATAATGAAGATGGGGTGATGGAGGAAGAGCACAAAGATCTGTACCAGGACACCATGGTGGAGTCATCCAGCTACAGAAACCCACCAGAGAGATGTCCCCATCCTCTGTATTCCCTGAATTCTGCACAGGAAGATCACACCATCCCTCACCATCATCAGGTAGATGGGGAACAATTATTGGGAGTTATGATTTATACAGAAGCATGTTTATTAGAATGAATGTTTTATTATACATTCAGAGTGGAAACCTCGGGGATGATAATATTGTTGGCAAAGAAGAGTATAAAGAGGAGGATGAGGAGTATGGAGTGATGGAGGAGTTTTCAGAAGGACACAAGGATATGATGGAGCCACCTAATACCAGGAACCCACCAGAGAGATGTCCTCTGTATTCCCGGGATTCTACACAGGAAGATCACACCATCCTTCATTGTTACAAGGTTGGTGGGACGGAGCATCTAGAACATGGACTGGTGGAGATGATGTGTGTATTTTGTATGTAAGCTTATATCTTACAGTTTATATTCTCTCTCACTTTCTTGGTTTAGAGTGGAGATCCAATCGATATAGAATTTGAGGTTAAATCGGAAGAAGAAGAGATGTATGTGAGGGATGATCAGCAGTCTATGGAGGAGGATGGAATAACGGGGACATTTATAGAGGAGGACACTCCTACAGAGATCAGCACAGGTGGGTCATTAACACTAAATACATTCCTCCACCCATACTGCTCACTGATTGGTCCAGAGTAGGGCGGGGACTGGGTGATATCAGCCTGTAATCCCCTGGTCACTTTCCTGAGCTGTGTTCCCTGTCCTGTATTCCTGTATTTCTCTCGGATAATCTTCCTTCTCTGTCCTGCAGACACAATTTATGTATCTAGACTGAATTTATGGAGATTCTGGGGTTCAGCTGGCAGCAAAATGTTGATTTTCACCATAGGCGTTGCTCAGCCTAGGCACCTGGGGTATGTACCTTGGGTCTTCTGCCCCATGCCCTGGTCTAGTAAGATCTTTGACAGAACAATTCTCCCGGAGTCACTTGTTCTGTTATTTGCTGGCTGTGCCGGGTGGAGGGATATATCTGTATAGTCTCAGACCCAAGTCACTGAGTGCAGTCTCAGGAGATGGGAAGCAGCGGTGTGGGACCTCTGCAACTTGTCTCCAGTAAACATTTCATCCGCCACTGATTACTGATCACCAATATTATGAGTCCTGACCCTTACACTATATACTCTGTTGTACATTTCATACTCCTGACACTCGTCCTATAATCCCCTCATCACTGTCACTCTATTCCTCACTCTCTGACTAAGGTCCATGAATAAAGAAATGAACTGGTAGGAGATCAGAGGACCCATTTACTAGTTACCTTGAGGGGGGAATTATAAGATCCTCAGAGACAAAGCTGCCTGATGCGGGCGGAGTCCTGGTTTAGGGGAACCAATCTGCTCATGTCTAATAATAATCTTTGTATTTCTATTTTAGTAGATGGACGGGAGATGAGGAAAACCTCAGAGGATTGTCTCACTTTGTCTCCAGACTGTAAAGTAGAAGATGAGGACATCACACAGTATAGTCCAGGAGAAAACCCGACTACCTCAAATGTCCATCCGGCACCACACAGTGTAGATGGACCATCGTATTCCTCTTATCCTGAGGAACCTCAGACTATGAGGGATGGTGCCGGACCATCGTATTCCTCTTATCCTGAGGAACCTCAGACTGTGCGGGACGGTGCCGGACCATCGTATTCCTCTTATCCTGAGGAACCTCAGACTGTGAGGGACGGTGCCGGACCATCGTATTCCTCTTATCCTGAGGAACCTCAGACTGTGCGGGACGGTGCTGGACCATCGTATTCCTCTTATCCTGAGGAACCTCAGACTGTGAGGGACGGTGCCGGACCATCGTATTCCTCTTATCCTGAGGAACATCAGACTGTGCGGGACGGTGCCGGACCATCGTATTCCTCTTATCCTGAGGAACATCAGACTGTGAGGGATGGTGCCGTCCTTCCAACAGATAAGAAATTTCCCTGTACTGATTGTGGGAATTGTTTCCATTTAAAATGCCGTCTTAATGAGCATAAAAGATCTCACACAGGGGAGAAGCCGTATTCCTGTTCTGAATGCGGGAAATGTTTTTCACAGAAGTCCTATCTTTTTATACATCAGAGATTGCACACAGGGGAGAAGCCGTATTCCTGTCCTGAGTGTGGGAAATGTTTTGTAGAAAAATCACAACTTGTCATACATCAGAGGTCCCACACGGAGGAGAAGCCGTATTCCTGTCCTGAGTGTGGGAAATGTTTTTCAGTGAAGTCCAGTCTTTACAAACATCAGAGATCTCACACGGGGGAGAAACCTTTTTCCTGTTCTGAATGCGGAAAATGTTTTTCACAGAAGACCTATGTTTTTATACATCAGAGATTGCACACAGGGGAGAAGCCGTATTCCTGTTCTGAGTGCGGGAAATGTTTTGCAGATAAGTCCTCTTTTTCCAGACATCAGAGATTGCACATGGGAGAGAAGCCATATTCTTGTCCTGAGTGCGGGAAATGTTTTTCAGTGAAGTCCAGTCTTATCACACATCAGAGATCTCACACAGGTGAAAAGCCGTATTCCTGTCCTGAGTGTGGGAAATGTTTTTCATTGCAGTCCAGTCTGTATAAACATCAGAAATCTCACACAGGGGATAAATCACTTTCCTGTCCTGAGTGTGGGAAATGTTTTGTAGAAAAATCAGTACTTGTCACACATCAGAGGTCTCACACGGGGGAGAAGCCGTATTCCTGCCCTGAGTGTGGGAAATGTTTTTCACAGAAGTCCAGTCTTTACAAACATCAGAGATCTCACACGGGGGAGAAGCCTTTTTCCTGTTCTGAATGCGGCAAATGTTTTTCACAGAAGTCCTACCTTTTTATACATCAGAGATCCCACACGGGGGAGAAGCCATATTCCTGTCCTGAGTGCAGGAAATGTTTTGCAGATAAGTCCACTTTTTCCAGACATCAGAGATTGCACACGGGGGAGAAGCCGTATTCCTGTCCTGAGTGCGGGAAATGTTTTGCAGAAAAATCACAACTTGTCACACATCAAAGGTGTCACACGGGGGAAAAGCCATTTTCCTGTTCTGAGTGCGGGAAATGTTTTTCACAGAAGACCGATCTTTCCAGACATCAGAGATTGCACACAGGGGAGAAACCGTATTCCTGTCCTGAGTGCGGAAAATGTTTTTCAGATAAGTCCAATTTTTATGCGCATCAGAGATTGCACACGGGGGAGAAGCCGTATTCCTGTCCTGAGTGCGGTAAATGTTCCTCACTGAAGTCCTGTCTTCCTGTACATCAGGGGTCCCACACAACCCTCGAGGTGTATTAGTGAGTGCGGGAAATGTCTTCTATATGAATGTTGCTGGACATGTGGGGAAGAAGCACACCCTGATATACACCTCAGATATACTCCATGGCTGATCTTCATCATGTAAGAAACAGTTGATAAGGAGATCAGAGATCACCAAAGACATGGATGAAGTGTTGTACCGTGTTGGTCATTGATAGCAGTAGAAAAATAAAAATGGAGTCATTACCTCTCATTGGCTGAGTACATTTTGTGGTGGAAGATTTCACAGATATTTAGGAATCTATTTTAAAAAAAATTGTTGAACGATTGTGACACGCATTCATCCAATCATGACAAATATTGGATCATTGGCTCCATCTAGTGGCAAAAATCTGTCACTGTGGTTTTAATACTGACCATTGACATAAAACAGAAAATACTACATTTGGCCATTAACGACGCTAAGTACCATAGAAATTATCTCCCTCTAGTGGCCAAATGCAATAATTTATATTTTAAATGACTGGAAACCATTCAACCAGCACAGCAAATATCCTAATAACATTCATCTTTTCCCCATTCACACAGAAGGAATGTACATGGACTTCCCCCGGATGAATTTCTATGCACATATTTTATG
Source organism: Aquarana catesbeiana (assembly GCF_042186555.1). Lineage (NCBI taxonomy): Eukaryota > Metazoa > Chordata > Amphibia > Anura > Ranidae > Aquarana > Aquarana catesbeiana. Next base: position 294,498,513 of record NC_133331.1, on the reverse strand, counting down.
AACAGACCCCTAAATGTCAGGAGACGTTTATATAAAGATGGGAAGTATGTAGCAGATAAATGAATAGACCTCCTAGCAATGTTATTACCAGGCTGCAGCTAGGGGGAGCTCTAATGTGTGAGCACAGCAGAGTGATCTCGTCTAGCTCACATTAACCCTTTCACTGTCAGAGATGTTTTTGCATTATTTTTGCACATTTTGGGCCTGAAGATTAGATAAAACCCCCAAACATATATTATCTTAAAATCGCATTAAAAACGCTGCGCTATCAAAGGTGTAAGCAAAAAGCCTCTGAACTGGAAAAAATATATCCTCTACACCGTGGTAATAATAATGTATAAAATATATAATGAAAAATATATAAAATGACACATGCTTAATAGCCAAATAATAAAGTGACAACGTGTATTCATATAGTGATATTTTTTTTTTTTTAAGCAAATAAGTCAGTGGAAATTTAGATAGATCCAAATACTGGAATTATAAAAGTGCTTAAGTGCACTGTGCAAAGTTCAAATTGATCCAATTTACAGGTGCTCCACACTCCATGCGATTCAGTATGCTGTGAAATCGATGCAATAATCAGACGCTGTGTTCTCACTCAGGTGCCCCCCCCACGTTAAGGCGTGTGACCTTGCTGTTAAGCTTGGTCAATACACGCTTTGGAACCACTACAGGGTTCAACAGTTCGTCCGGGATCCTGGATCAATCGCCAATGTGCCTCAGTAAATCAATGAAAAAGGGATCTCATAGTGTAGTATGTTTATGCAAATTATTGAACCAAAAAATAAACAGGTCCCACACAGGGTACTCACAATATCCAGGCCCTTCAGTGCGCCATTATATATCAAGCAAAAAACTAATGGGTGAAACCGTCCGGTAACAAGATTTCCCCTGTATTTTGTATCTTCCTCAGGGGGTGATGTCGATACAAGGGAATTTCGTATCTTCCTCAGGGGGTGATCACATCACCCCCTGAGGAAGATATGAAATTCCCTTGTGTCGACACGTGTAGGGGAAGGGGACAGGATGGCAGGCTTAGCAGATCAGCTGTTAGTAACGATCAGCATACCATCCTGTTACCGGCCGGTTTCAATCATTCGTTTTTTGTATCGACATCACCCCCTGAGGAAGATATATAAATTTGATGTGCAAACCCAGTGGAACTAGCACTACAACATATCCAAAGCTGGGGTTCCTAGCACCAAGTGGCCCCAAGATACGGGGCCCCAAAGTCAGTTCGGAAAATGTCATTCTCTGCTGCCCAAAAGTGCTTGACATTTTTCGAACCAAAATATGGGGCCCCGTATCTCGGGGCCACTTAGTGCTAGGAACCCCAGCTTTGGATATGTTGTAGTGATAGTTCCACTGGGTTTGCACACCAAATTTGGGGTTCCTAGCACCAAGTGGCCCTGAGATACGGGGCCCCAAAATCGGTCAACTGTGTCCATCTCCAGCAATGTCATTTCCGGACCCTTTGGGTCCAGAGACCCCAATTTTGGCTGCAGCTAGGGGGGCATCTAGGAACCCGCAACTACAGAGTTTGAAGTTCGGGGGACCTATGGCTGCAAATGGGCACAGTGAGGCTGCAAATGGGCTTTGTTGACCCTCTTTTCCACTTACAGTAGCTGCGCATTTCTCACCCTAGGCTTATACTCGAGTCAATAAGTTTTCCCAGTTTTTTGTGGTAAAATTAGGTGCCTCGGCTTATATTCGGGTCGGCTTTTACTCGAGTATATACGGTATACCTTTGATAGCGCAGCGTTTTTAATGTGATTTTCATACTTTTACATGGTTTATGAGACATGTTTACCGCTTGCAGCTGATTCAAAGAGGATTCATTGGTTTATTATTGTTAGTGGAGGCTCACAGGACGTTCTATATATATTATCTGAAAGCAGAGGCCCTGGAGAATAAAATGGTGGTGATTGTTAAGGTGTTCCTCGTACACAAATTTCCCCTTAATATCCAGGCTTATTTCCTCCTTTTCCCCCATTTTCTATGGTGTGATCTTTTCTACAATACTTTGTTATAATAATGTAACATGTTGTGTATTGTATTGTATGACTCCGCCTTCACATTCCAGACAAGTCGTTTTCCTGACCAATCGCATTTCTACCTTTTTACTATTTCTTGATTCTATAAATGTAATCTTTTTAAAAGTAAAATTATAATAAACAAATGTATTGAACAGAAACAAAGTTGTGTGTGTCTGTGGAATGACAACAATTGCTCGTAGTGTTGCCCCCTGTCACAGCAGTCACACCCGGTTTCCCGGCCAATGCACCAGATAAATGTTGCAGCAAACGGCTCTTTGAGTTCTGGGAAACCAGGAATGAACTCCGGAGACGGACTCCAGGAAAACGAACCTTTTATTTCACCAGCGAAAGGACCGACTCGTTTACAACATATGTATTTCCTCTTTCACAGACATTCCTTGGAACTTCGTAAAACATCTAAAAGCTCGTTAGAGAGTGACATCTGCGGGTTCTCAGTTATCTGTCTAATTTATCATCTACTAAGCTGTAGACATGTGCACTGCCCAAAAAAATGTGTTCATTTTCGTTTCATTCATTACATTTGTTTTTTGTTTTTTCGGGTCATTAGTTATAATCGAAATGTATTATTTCAAATAAATTAGAAAATTCAAAAATTCAAAATTCGAAAATCCAAAAATAAGAAAGAAAATCCCAAAATGTGAAAATCCGAAATAATAACTAGTAATAACTAGCTATTAAATTATAGGTATCGGAATTTCCTTTCAAATTTAGCTGTCAGTGAACATAATGTATACGAATTTATCCGAAGTTACGAATTATCCAAAATAAAGAATTCTACATCTAAATGAATGGAACGTAACAAATAAATAATAATAACAAAATGTTTTTTTTTTAATTGTTATTATTATTATTAATTTGTTACATTCCATTCATTTAGATGCAGCATTCATTATTTCGGGTAGTTGGTTATTTTTTCGGGTTTTCTCATTTTTGGATTTTCATTCTTTTGAATTTTCGGATTTTCGCTCTTATATTCGAATTTCCGAATCACCAAATTATCGGTTTTCGAATCTTGGGATTTTCGAATTATCGATTCTTGAATTTCAAAATGATAGTTTTTCGGATTTCCGAATTTTGGGATTTCCGAATCTCCGAATTATCGATTTTCAAATTTTGGAAAAGTTCTTCGGGTTTTTTGTTAATTCAAATATTTCCGAAATAACAAATTTGCTAAATTTCGTTGAAAAATGAATTTGGAACGAAACGAATTGCACATGTCTACTAAGCGGCCGTGCATCCTGACTTCACGGGTAAGGAGGGGGGGAGGGAAGTTAGATGCAAGTGTTTAGAATCTCTTAACTGTCTGCTCGTCACACATACATGTCTAAAATCTTACTTAAAACTTTACATGTAAATCATTTTATCAGAAGCAACCATTTTGTTCAAATTCAGCCATCTGAGCCCACTGCCACACTAGGAGACACTTTAAATGCCTTCACAGGTCATCAGTTTAAAGGTAACCCTGAATAATGGGCCTAGAGTGCAGTGGTCAGGAGTATATCATATACAGCCCTGTGTATAGAGTGCAGTGGTCAGGAGTATATCATATACAGCCCTGTGTATAGAGTGCAGTGGTCAGGTAAAGTATTAGAACCATGCCAGTCATACAGTCACTAGGTATAGAGTAATATTATTAATGATAAGAATTCAGCCGCTGAGCATGTGGATGTCTGGGACCAAATTTATTTTGCCGGTTTAGCAACTGGGATAGGGAAATTTGACTGCTACAATCGGATTTAGGTGTACCGCGAGCAGATTGCCCGGAAGTGCTTGGGACACCTATTTCTACACCTTCATTCCTCTCAGTGCAGGTCTCTGAGAAGACTGAAGGTATAGTGGGGTTGGAGATCCCAGCTGATTTGGAGCAAGGAGAGGTCCACCTTGTTCTTTGGTGTGGGTCTTTTAAGTACTGTTGCCAACGGACTGCATGGGAGCTCGACATATGTCTGGTCAAGCATGTGGTGCCCAAGCGGCTGCTGTTTTCACGCTTGATACGCTTCAGATATATGTTGCAAACAGCAACGGTGCGATCTGCTGCACACGTCTCAAAACAGGCCCACACCAAAGAACTTTTGGAAAAACGTGCGGAGTCAGCAGTGCCCTGCACATGCGGAGCTCTGCGGTGTGATGCAGTCAGTTGCCTGCCCTTAAGCTGGCCCCTGGAGGGCATCCTGCCTCGTTGGAGATGTGCCTCCTCCTCCTCCTCCTCTCTTTTATCTGGCACCCACGTAGAGTCAGTGGCCTCATCATCCCCTCCCTCCTTGTCACTGGAGCAAACCTGGCAGTATGCTGCAGCTGGGGGAACATGACTGCCAATTTCTTGTCCTTCTTGGGCACCCCCTCTCTCTGGGCTCACGTTACTGCCTTCATCCTCAACCTGGGTACCATCATCAGAGCCTTCAAAACGCTGCGCATCCTCCTGCAGCATGTACCCTATACTGTGGTCGAACAGTTCGGGGGACTCCTCAGGGCATGATGGTGGGGCTAGGGAAGGAGTGACTGATGACATTGAGCCGATGGAAGAGGCCGCTTTGGCAGCTGCATTGGCAGATAAAGTACCCTGAGCCTGGGTGACAGAGGATGAGGACGGCTTGGTCATCCACTCTACCAACTCTTCTGCATGTTGCGTGCCCCACGGCAACGTGCTGAGGATGCACCGTCTCCACGAACAGCACTCTTGGCTGTAGACACAGAGCCTGCTGTCATCTTTTAGTGGCCTGTAAGCATCTGCCTCTCCTTGGTGGCCTTCCAGACATACTGTACAATTAGATTAGCAAAACAACGCCTGAAGTTTACTAAAAACAGTACATCAGGAATGGCCTACAGTCAGGTATAGGCTTGGCTAGACTATATATATACAAGCCTGAATATATATATTAAATGAACTGCAGCTCACTGTGTCACCTGCCTGAAAGTGTCTTTGAACACATACTCCAGGAATGGCCTACAGTCAAGTATAGGCTTGGCCAGACTATATATATACAAGCCTGTATATATATATATTAAATGCACTGCAGCTAGCTGAATCAACTGCCTGCCTGAAGTATATTAGAAACAGTACACCAGGAACGTTCTGCAGTGAGATGAAGCTAAACTGTATACAGTGTATATATATATATATATATACAAAGCCAGGATGTATATATATATATACTAAATACACTGCAGCTAACTGTATCGCCTGCCTGCCTGAAGTATATTAGCAACAGTACACCAGGAACAGTCTGCAGTGAGATCTAGCTAAACTGTATACAGTGTGTATATATATATATATATATATATGTGTATATATATATATATATATATATATATTTATATTAGACTGAATATATATATATATATATATATATATATGTATCTATGAAATACACTGCAGCTAACTGAATCAACTGCCTGCCTAAAGTATATTAGAAACAGTACAACAGAAACGGTCTGCAGTGAGATCCAGCTAAACTGTATACAGTGTATATATATATATATATATATAATATAGATATATATATATATATATATATATATATATATATACAAAACTGGGATGCATATATATACTGAAGCTAACTGAATCGCCTGCCTGCTCAAACTAAATGAAATGACACTCTCTCTGCCTCTTTCTGTCTCTCTCTGTCTCTCTCTTAGCAACATCACCAACACGCTACACAGGGCCGACGTGCAGACGGCCTTATATAGTGTGGGGCGTGGACTTAACCCCCTGAGCCGTAATGGCCAAAGGCACCCTGCCTTTGGCCAATTATGGCTCTCTTTGCTGATGGCGCTGTGATTGGCCAAAGCATGCGGGTCATAGTGCATGCTTGGCCAATCATCAGCCAGCAATGCACTGCGACGACGCAGTGCATTATGGGCCGTCACGCGCCGCTCGAATTTGGCACGAACGGCCCATAATGTTTGATCTTCATCGAACAGCCAATGTTCGAGTCAAACTCATGTTTGACTCAAACAGCCAGCTCATTCCTATCCACCATCAGGAGCTCTGGTGAACACCGGTTAGTACTTAGACTCCGCACCTCAGGTGAGCCTGTGTCATTTGCCAGGGTGACTGCCTGTGTACCTATCCTGCTGGTCGGTGATAGTCCTGCAACTGCTATAGCAACTGGTCTTCAAGTCTGACGCCTGATCGTGACACTGAGTGTTTGGAAATTGGTTGTCACAAGTGTCCTATCAACCAACCTGAGCAGGAAGCTGCTACATTTAGAGGCGGTAGTAAGACTGCAGCCAAAAGTTGGAGTTGGCTGAACACCTATTTAGTTCAGCCATTCACTAACCGCCTAAACAAGCCAAATTCTGTTTAAACATGGGTTCAATCCAAACCCAGAGCTCATTTTAAGTGGTCGGTTTATTGGTCCCTTACATTGGTGACCAATAGGAGAAGGACCCCCTTACATCAGTGGTCAGTGTAGTGGTCCCTTACGTTGGTGACCAATGGGAGAAGGACCCTTTATATCAGTGGTCAGTGTAGTGGTCCCTTACATTGGTGACCAATGGGAGAAGGACCCCCTTATATCAGTGGTCAGTGCAGTGGTCCCTTACATTGGTGACCAATGGAAGAAGGACCTCTTATATCAGTGGTCAGTGTAGTGGTCCCTTACATTGGTGACCAATGGGAGAAGGACCCCCTTATATCAGTGGTCAGTGTAGTGGTTCCTTACATTGGTGACCAATGGGAGAAGGACCTCCTTATATCAGTGGTCAGTGTAGTGGTCCCTTACATTGGTGATCAATAGGAGAAGGACCTCTTATATCAGTGTTCAGTGTAGTGGTCCCTTACATTGGTGACCAATGGGAGAAGGACCCCCTTATATCAGTGGTCAGTGTAGTGGTTCCTTACATTGGTGACCAATGGGAGAAGGACCTCTTATATCAGTGGTCAGTGTAGTCGTCCCTTACATTGGTGACCAATGGGAGAAGGACCCCCTTATATCAGTGGTCAGTGTAGTGGTCCCTTACATTGGTGACCAATGGGAGAAGGGCCCCCTTATATCAGTGGTCAGTGTAGTGGTCCCTTACATTGGTGACCAATGGGAGAAGGGCCCCCTTATATCAGTGGTCAGTGTAGTGGTCCCTTACATTGGTGACCAATGGGAGAAGGGCCCCCTTATATCAGTGGTCAGTGTAGTGGTCCCTTACATTGGTGACCAATGGGAGAAGGGCCCCCTTATATCAGTGGTCAGTGTAGTGGTCCCTTACATTGGTGACCAATGGGAGAAGGATCCCCTTATATCAGTGGTCAGTGTAGTGGTCCCTTACATTGGTGACCAATGGGAGAAGGGCCCCCTTATATCAGTGGTCAGTGTAGTGGTCCCTTACATTGGTGACCAATGGGAGAAGGGCCCCTTTATATTGTCATCAGTGGGAAGACTGCCCTGTACAGATCATTGATGTCAGTTTTTACTTAGAGAAAGAAATTGTTCATTGCTCAAGGAACCCCTAGAACCCTTTGGAGGATCCCTGGCTGAGAAAGGCTGGACTAGGGAGTAATATATTTCTCTCCCCCCTTGGAGGGAGTGGAGATGACTCCATCTATAAGGATATCCAGTAGATACACACACAGCACAAGACCGTGTTCACACTACGAGATGTTTCTCAGTGCTACAGTTCCTATGAGCTCCACAAGGTGGTGATCTTCTCACTTCTACCATAGAGACAGGAAGTCTCTATGGAAGACAGGAAGTGATGTCAGGTACAAACAGGAAGTTCCGGGTGAGAGGTGAGGCGGGAGGAAGTAGAGAGAAGACATTGCTGGAATCGGCAGTAGAGGAGGTAATAAGATCTTATTTTCTATTTACACCCAGTAACCCCCCCGTCAACCAAGTCCCTCTTTCCTCCTCATGTGTCCCTCATGTTGGTCTGATCTATATACCATAAAAAGCATTTCCCGTTTTTTTTACAAGATGATATTGGCTTTTGGAATTTACAAATGCAGCAGAAAAATGTAGAAATTGGATGGAAGGTTTTTTTTTTTTTTTGAACAAGTCCAATGTATGAGGTCGTATCGGGGAACATGAGGGATCTGTACAACATAAGGCATCGGGAAATGTATATCTGTCTGCAGAACACAGGAGAGATATTGGAACTCTAATTCATGTCACGGAGCTGGATTTGAATTGGCCGGGCCACAGTAACAATGTCCCAACGTTGGATCAGTGTGCCGTCTATCACACGAGGCGGGACATTGTTACTGCGGCCCGGGCAATTCACCTCCCTGACACAGGGAGATCGCCGCTGTGCAAGAAGAGGAGGACAGGACCTTGAGCCGCCAGGATGGCACCCCACAATGGGTGGACCCCCGGCGGTGCCACCACCGCGACTGCACGATTATCTGCACTTTTTTTTTTCCTTTCGGCAATATGCCAGAAACACCATTTTCGGCTGGCGAAATGTCGGTGCATCTCTAATTATAAATATACCTCTTAATAAAACCCTCATCCCGTATTATCGGAAGACCTGTTATTATAAACTGAGAAGCTGAATTAGATGGGGAAAAAAAAACACATTTCCGAGATGAAGAGAATGTTCCGGGCCCGAAAGTGGGGGGAATGTTCTGACCCTGAAGGGGTTAATCTAGGTTTCCACACTATATATGTGTACCTACCTCCCAACTTTCTGAGATGGGAGTGAGGGACTTCTATTGGCAAAAGTATGTAGGCATAGGACACCAATTTATACCAATTTTTTTTTTTTTTCATTAAGGGGTGTGGCAGGGGGTGTGTCCAATGCGTAATAAAAACCGCAATGGGCGGGGTCCTGATGACCAGTATCGTTGGTCAATTCAGGTAACAGGTTACCGGCTCACCTAAGAGGGTGGTGTTCCTTATCAAGACAGGAGAGGTAGTCAAAATAAAAGGGGAGTGGGAATAGGACCCGAGGTGTCCTTACCTTCAGTGAAGGAAAAGGAACAAACTGCGGTTTAACCTGATATAACTTTATTAGAACAATTAGTAGAAAAAATGATTTATCATTGAAAGGAAAACATAAACAAGAGGAGATTACACATAGTAAAAACTGACAACGTTGTCACTTAAAAACGCATGTCCATGAGCTCAGCCATATCCCAGTCATCCACACGTGTCAGTCATCATAAGTGTGACTTAATATAATATGATAATGTGTACGGTATATACTCGAGTATAAGCCGAGTTTTTCAGCACATTTTTTTGTGCCCCCCTCGGCTTATACTCGAGTCAAGCACTTTTCTGCAGCAAAGAATGACATTTTCCGAACCGACTTTGGGGCCCCGTATCTCGGTACCACTTGTGTGCAAAGCCAGTGGAACTAGCACTACAACATATCCAAAGCTGGGGTTCCTAGCACCAAGTGGCCCCGAGATACGGGGCCCCAAATTCGGTTCAGAAAATGTCATTCTCTGCTGCAGAAAAGTGCTTGACACTTTTCCGAACCCAACTTTGGGACCCCATATCTCGGGGCCACTCGGTGCTGTAGTGTTGTAGTGCTAGTTCCACTGGGTTTGCACACCAAATTTGGAGTTCCTAGCACCAAGCGGCCCCGAGATACAGGGCCCCAAAGTCGGTCAACTGTGTCCATCTGCAGCAATGTCATTTCGGGACCCTTTGGGTCCAGAGACCCCTAATTTTGGCTGCAGCTAGGGGGGCATCTAGGAACCCTTAACTACCGAGTTTGAAGTTCGAGGGACCTATGGCTGCAAATGGGCACAGTGAGGCTGCAAATGGGCACAGTGAGGCTGCAAATGGGCATTGTTGACCCTCTTTTTCCACTTACAGTAGCTGCACATTTCTCACCCTAGGCTTATACTCGAGTCAATAAGTTTTTTCCCAGTTTTTTGTGGTAAAATGAGGTGCCTCGGCTTATATTCGGGTCGGCTTATACTCGAGTATATACGGTACATATGTTTAGGTGAGGTGAGTTCTCGAAAACGTTGGTAGCACAAGTCGGTACCCGTATTGTGCTTGACCATGGACCTCCAGACTCCCTATATGCCTGTAGAGCTGCTGCATTAAGTCTTTACAATGTTGAAGAAAGCATTGGTCATCACAGACCAATAAATGCAATTCTGGCTAGAAAGTATCCCTGCTAGTTAGTGAACAAGACAGGTTTGATTTCTGGATGTAGCACTGTCAATCATAAAAATAGTGATGCAAGCATGCGACTTGAGTCAAGGAGAAACAATAGATCCACAACAAGCCTGTTAGTCATTCAGCACCATGTTTCCATGAAGCATTAAAGATGGCACCGCATATAGGATGGATAGGTAAAATATAGTCAGTTGAGTCAAAACACAGAGCCTCAAAACCAGCATTGGGGCCGCCTGGCCATTTACTTCCACCCTGAAGAAACCCATGTCAGGAGTGGGTGAAACATGTCGGTGTGTGTGCGCCTACACATGCCCTCTGCCGATAGCCAACCTGGGCTTTTCATCACTCTTTAGCCCTCGTCCTATCTCCGCAAACTGGAAATCCACGAACAACCGAAAACTGGAAGTAAATGGCCAGGCGGCCCCATGCTGGTTTTGAGTGGATAACATCCTGTGCGTGTCACCAGGACTAGGAATACAGAGAGTCGCATCCTGCACACCTGTGGGCCCCTGCAAAGGACTCTGGATTCACCACCTTGTCCCTGCAATTGAGGGCCGATCTGGATATCGTCTAAACAGAAAGTCTCTTTTCAACTGGTATATCCAGCAAGCGATCACAGCCTGAACATTTTCTTTGAGGCTCTGTGTTTTGACTCAGCTGACTATATTTTACCTATCCATCCTATATGCGGTGCCATCTTTAATGCTTCATGGAAACATGGTGCTGAATGACTAACAGGCTTGTTGTGGATCTATTGTTTCTCCTTGACTCAAGTCGCATGCTTGCAACACAGCGTGCTGCAATTTTTTAATTTATTTTTTTACTATTTTTATGATTGACCGTGCTACATCCAGAAATCAAACCTGTCTTGTTCACTAACTAGCAGGGATACTTTCTAGCCAGAATTGCATTTATTGGTCTGTGATGACCAATGCTTTCTTCAACATTGTAAAGACTTAATGCAGCAGCTCTACAGGCATATAGGGAGTCTGGAGGTCCATGGTTAAGCACAATACGGGTACCGACTTGTACTACCAAGGTTTCCCAGAACTCGCCTCACCTAAACATATGTAAGCATTATCTATTAAGTCACACTTAATGACTTGAGATGATTGACACGTGTGGATGACTGGGATATGGCTGAGCTCATGGACATGCGTTTTTAAGTGACAACGTTGTCAGTTTTTACTATGTGCAATCTCCTATTGTTTATGTTTTCCTTTCAATGGTAAATAATTTTTTCTACTAATTGTTCTAATAAAGTTATATCAGGTTAAACCGCAGTTTGTTCCTTTTCCTTCACTGAAGGTAAGGACACCTCGTGTCCTATTCCCACTCCGCTTTTATTTTGACTACTTCTCCTGTCTTGATAAGGAACACCACCCTATTAGGTGAGCCGGTAACCTGTTACCTGAATTGACCAACGATACTGGTCATCAGGACCCCGCCCATTGCGTTTTTTATTACGCATTGGATACACCCCCTGCCACACCCCTTAATGGGGAAAAAAAATTAAAAATTGGTAAAACCCACAAGTGCATTTTTACCACTAATATTCCTTTATATTGGATTTTGACATTTACAAATGCAGCAGAAAAATTTAGAAATTGGATGGAAGGTTTTTTTTTTTGAACGTTGTATGAGCTCGTATCGGGGAACATGATGAATCTGTACAACATAAGGCAACGGGAAATGTATATCTCTCTGCTGAACACAGGGGAGATATTGGAACTCTAATTCATGGTCACCTGGAAATAATGATAATGGTTTTTATACATGATGCAAGAGATAGTTAGAGACTGATCATATGATACAAGAGATGGTTGAGACTGAAGACATGATACAAGAGATGGTTAGAGACTGAGGATATGATACCAGAGATGGTTGAGACTGAGGACATGATGCAAGAGATGGTTAGAGACTGAGGATATAATACAAGAGAAGGTTGAGACTGAGGATATAATACAAGAGAAGGTTGAGACTGAGGATATAATACAAGAGAAGGTTGAGACTGAGGATATGATACAAGAGATGGTTAGAGAATGAGGATATAATACAAGAGATGGTTGAGACTGAGGACATGATACAAGAGATGGTTGAGACTGAGGACATGATGCAAGAGATGGTTAGAGACTGAGGATATAATACAAGAGATAGTTGAGACTGAGGACATGATACATGAGATGGTTAGAGACTGTGGACATGATACAAGAGATGGTTAGAGACTGCCCAGAGTGCAGTGGTCAGAACAGGCTTTCTCTGGGTCTTCTACTGACATTAATTACAGAGAAAAGTCTCTCCTGTATTGTTCTCTCCTTGACATATTGTAGAATGAAGCCGTATTGTTCTTTCAGTGTCATCATCCCGTGTTCTGTCCATTTCCACACCGATATCTCCTCCACCATCCCGCTGTATTTGTTGTCTCACCATGTTTCCAATGATGGAGATCCAGAGATTGACCAGAGTCTTCTCCATGTCACCAGACCACCTCTTCCTCAATTATTGGGGTGCTGGACCTTTCTGTGACTACCCAGGGCCCCAACCTCTTCTATAGGATTGTGAAGATTTTCATCCTATTTACTAAGAAGCAGAAGAAGATGTCCATGATGTAGATGAGGGTTACATATAGTATGAGTAGCATCACCCTTCACTCTGTCACCAAGACCTAGTCTGGCAATGCCCACAATGATACCAATTAGTCTCTCACCAATCTCACGGTTTGGATGGACTTTCTCCTTTTCATTATTTCCAGGTGACCATAAATTAGAGTTCCAATATCTCCTTTGTGTTCTGCAGACAGATATACATTTCCCGATGTCTTATGTTGTACAGATCCCTCATGTTCCCCAATACGAGCTCATACATTGGACTTGTTCAACTTAACAAACAGGACGAAATGGACTTGGCAAGATTCTCTCCGCATTTTGAGGGTATGTGGTTTGGTATGGTTCAGGAGAAGGCATGCTCACTCCCCTCCCCCCATCCTTCCCTGCCCAGTCAGGCTGCATGCTCTAATAAGGGTCTAGTATGAATTTGTTGGTGGTGGGGGGTCCATACTGTTTTTTTCGTACTTTTATTAACATTTACATTTACCGGCCAACCAGCAAATCCCCAGTTGACAGCTGAATAAGTCTGGTGGATTTACATCACTGGGTGTTAGGACTCTTGTGACAACCAACCTCCTATCAACCAACCTGAGCAAGAAGCTGCCACATTTAGAGGCGGTACTAATACTGCAGCCAAAAGTTGGAATTGGCTGAACACCTATTTACTTCAGCCATTCGCTAAATTCTGTTCAAACATGGGTTCAATCCAAACCCAGAGCTTATTTTAAGTGGTCGTTTTATTGGTCCCTTACATTGGCGACCAGTGGGAGAAGGACTCCCTTATATCAGTGGTCAGTGTAGTGGTCCCTTATATTGGTGACCAATGGGAGAAGGACCCCCTTATATCAGTGGTCAGTGTAGTGGTCCCTTATATTGGTGACCAATGGGAGAAGGACCCCCTTATATCAGTGGTCAGTGTAGTGGTCCCTTATATTGGTGACCAATGAGAAAAGGACCCCCTTATGTCAGTGGTTAGTGTAGTGGTCCTTTACATTGGTGACCAATGAGAGAAGGAACCCCTTATATCAGTGGTCAGTGATAGAAGGACATTCTTACATCATCATCAGTAGAAAGACTGCCCTCTTTACAGATCATTGATGTCAGTTGTTCCTGAGAGACAGAAATTGTTCATTGCTCAGGGAACCTCTAGAAACCTTTGGAGGAACCCTGGCTGAAAGGCTGGACTAGGCAGTAATATATTTCTATCCCCCCTTGGTGGGAGTGGAGATGACCCCATCTATAAGGATTTACAGTACATAAACACACAGCACAAGGCCGTGTTCACACTACGAGACATTTCTCGGAGTTGCAGTTCCTATGAGCTCCACAAGGTGGTGATCTTCTCACTTCTACCATAGAGACAGGATGTCTCTATGGAAGACAGGAAATGATGTCAGGTACAAACAGGAAGTGATATTAGATAAAGACAGGAAGTTCCATGAGGTACGAAGTAGTGAGCAGACATCGTTGGAAGTTGCAGCAGAGGAGGTAATAAGATCTTATTTTCTATTTACACCCAGTAACCCCCCGTCATGTCCGTCCTCTTCCTCCATAGTCACTGTGATGTCTTTTTAACTTCATAGGTGTCCCTCATTCCCATCTCAGAAAGTTGGGCGGTATGTACACATATATAGTGTGGAAACCTAGATTAACCCCTTCAGGGTCAGAACATTCCCCCACTTACGGGACCGAAACATTCTCTTCATTTCGGAAATGTGTTTTTTTAACTTTTCAGTCTCTACTAATGTATTATATGATAATATGAGTTGGGGGTTTTATGAAGAGGTGGACTTATGATACATGTGTTTGATTTTATAATCTTAAAGGAGGAGGAAATAACTGTTCCTGATGTCTCTGAAGGTTCAACCCAAGGGATGTGTCTGGATGGTGACTGTATCATTGTGTATGTCAGGTTCCTATAAGGTGTCAGGATGTCACTGTCTATTTCTCCATGTAGGAGTGGGAGTATTTTGAAGGACACAAGGATCTCTACAAGGACGTCATGATGGACAATCAGCCGCCCCTCACATCACCGGGTAAGAGGAGACTTTATTGTAAAGGAGAGAGCAGTACGGAGGGTCCACCTAGATCCCCCATCATCTGATAAACACATAGAAACAATGTATTCAGTCAGTGTGTGTGTTTCCTACAGATGGATCCAGTAATGGGAACCCACCAGAGAGATGTCCCCGTCCTCTGTATTCCCGGGATTCTACACAGGAAGATCACACCATCCCTCACCATCATCAGGTATATGAGGAACAATCACTGATAGTATCATTAGGATCTGTACATTATCTGCATTGTTACAATTGATGTCATTTTTATTATATATTCAGAGTGGAAACCTGAGAGATCCTCAAGTTGAGGTTAAAGAAGAGATAAAAGAGGAGGATGATGAGGATGGGGTGATGGAGGAAGAACACAAAGATCTGTCCCAGGACACCATGGTGGAACAATCCAGCTACAGGAACCCACCAGAGAGATGTCCCCGTCCTCTGTATTCCCGGGATTCCACACAGGAAGATCACACCATCCCTCACCATCATCAGGTAGATGATTAACATTATTGGTAGTTATGATTTATACACAAGAATGTTTATTATAATGAATGCTTTATTATATATTCAGAGTGGAATCCTCTGGGATTATAATATTGTTGGCAAAGAAGAGTATAAAGAGGAGGATGAGGAGTATGGAGTGATGGAAGGACACAAAGATATGATGGAGCCACCTAATAGCAGGAACCCACCAGAGAGATGTCCTCTGTATTCCCGGGATTCCACACAGAAAGATCACACCATCCTTCACTGTTACAAGGTTCGTGGGATGGAACATCTAAAACATGGACTGGTGGAGATGATGTGTGGATTTTGTATTTAATTTTATTTTTTACAGATGATATTCTCTCTCATTTTCTTGGTTTAGAGTGGAGATCCAATCAATATAGAATTTGAGGTTAAATCAGAAGAAGAGGAGAGGTATGTGAGGGATGATCAGCAGTCTATGGAGGAGGATGGAATAACGGGGACATTTATAGAGGAGGACACTCCTACAGAGATCAGCACAGGTGGGTCATTAACACTAAATACATTCCTCCACCCATACCGCTCACTGATTGGTCCAGAGTAGGGTGGGGACTGGGTGATATCAGCCTGTAATCCCCTGGTCACTTTCCTGAGCTGTGTTCCCCGTCCTGTATTTCTCTCGGATAATCTTCCTTCTCTGTGCTGCAGACACAATTTATGTATCTAGACTGGATTTATGGAGATTCTGGGGTTCAGCTGGCAGCAAAATGTTGATTTTGGGACCTCTGCATCTTGTCTCTGATGAATAGGGATGAGCTTCGAGTTCGAGTCGAACTCATGTTCGACTCGAACATCGGCTGTTCGCCGAACAGCGAACAATTTGGGGTGTTCGCGGCAAATTCGAATGCTGCGGAACACCCTTTAAAAGTCTATGGGACACGAACATGAATAATCAAAAGTGCTCATTTTAAAGGCTTATATGCAAGTTATGGTCATAAAAAGTGCTTGGGGACCCGGGTCCTGCCCCAGGGGACATGGATCAATGCAAAAAAAAGTTTTAAAAACGGCTGTTTTTTCCGGAGCAGTGATTTTAATAATGCTTAAAGTGAAACAATTAAAGTGTAATATTCCTTTAAATTTCGTACCTGGGGGGTGTCTATAGTATGCCTGTAAAGGGGCGCATGTTTCCTGTGTTTAGAACAGTCTGACAGCAAAATGACATTTCAAAGGAAAAAAAGTCATTTAAAACTACTCGCGGCTATTAATGAACGGCCGGTCCAACAATAAACATAAAAGTTCATTGATAAAAACGGCATGGGAATTCCCCACAGGGGAACCCCGAACCAAAATTTTAAAAAAAATGACGTGGGGGTCCCCCTAAATTCCATACCAAGCATTTCAGGTCTGGTATGGATATTAAGGGGAACCCCGCGCCAAAATTTAAAAAAAAAACAGTGTGGGGTCCCCCCAAAAATCCATACCAGACCCTTATCAGAGCACGCAACCTGGCAGGCCGCAGGAAAAGAGGGGGGATGAGAGAGTGCCCCCCCCCCTCCTGAACCGTATCAGGCCACATGCTCTCAACATTGGGAGGGTGCTTTGGGGTAGCCCCCCAAAACACCCTGTCCCCATGTTGATGAGGACAAGGGCCTCATCCCCACAACCCTGGCCAGTGGTTGTGGGGGTCTGTGGGTGGGGGGCTTATCGGAAACTGGAAGCCCCCTTTAACAAGGGGACCCCCAGATCCCAGCCCTCCCCCCTGTGTGAAATGGTATGGGGGTAAGCTTTCCCACTTCTTCACCGTCCCCGGCTGGTGAGAAGATTTCTCTTGTACTGGCTCTAGCTTACTAACTGTAGTCTCCAGTAACAAGGTGGATGGTCCCTTAGTGGCGACAGCTTCCCCTCTACCTTCAACCACAACTGGTTCCCGGTACGGCCGAATCTTTTCTCTCGGTTGGATTCCAATCCTGCAGTCCCAACCCTGCGCTGCTTCTCTTGCTTCTGGATAGGCCTCAGGCAGCCTAGCAGCCAGGTGTCCCCCAGGATAGGCCTTAGGCTTCCGGCCTAGCAACCCGGGCGACATAACACATGTCCACCCAGACAGCCGTCCGGGTGGCACAGAACCCAGAACACATGACTCCACCCAAATAAATAGGCTCTCCCAGCAGGCCAGGGGACCAAAGAAACCCCTGCCAATTGTCTGAGACACCCCATCCATTCATAATCCGACCTTGCAACACCCTTATCAATCTAGTGACAGAAGAGAAAAGGTGCAGCAATCCAACGTTAAAGAGTAATCAGTAGATCTAACAATCAGCAAGGATAACTACCACCTCGCAAACTAAATTTATTAGCCACCCTTCCTAAACACCAGGGTGCTACATGTACATTACATACTCCTGAGCCCTGCACTATATACTCTATGTTGTATACTACAAAGTCCTGACACACGTCCTATAATCCCCTCATCACTGTCACTCCTATAAAAGACAGTTCTCGTTGTTTCCTCACTCTCTGACTAAGGTCCATGAATAAAGAAATGAACTGGTAGGAGATCAGAGGACCCATTTACTAGTTACCTTGAGGGGGGAATTGTAAGATCCTCAGAGACAAAGCTGTCTCATGTGGGCGGAGTCCTGGTTTAGGGGAACCAATCTGCTCATGTCTAGTAATAATCTTTGTATCTCTATTTTAGTAGATGGACGGGAGATGAGGAAAACCTCAGAGGATTGTCTCACTTTGTCTCCAGACTGTAAAGTAGAAGATGAGGACCTCACACAGTATAGTCCAGGAGAAAACCCGACTACCTCAAATGTCCATCCGGCACCACACAGTGTAGATGGACCATCGTATTCCTCTTATCCTGAGGAACCTCAGACTGTGCGGGACGGTGCCGGACCATCGTATTCCTCTTATCCTGAGGAACCTCAGACTGTGAGGGACGGTGCCGGACCATCGTATTCCTCGTATCCTGAGGAACCTCAGACTGTGCGGGACGGTGCCGGACCATCGTATTCCTCGTATCCTGAGGAACCTCAGACTGTGAGGGACGGTGCCGGACCATCGTATTCCTCTTATCCTGAGGAACCTCAGACTGTGAGGGACAGTGCCAGACCATCGTATTCCTCTTATCCTGAGGAACCTCAGACTGTGAGGGACGGTGCCGGACCATCGTATTCCTCTTATCCTGAGGAACCTCAGACTGTGAGGGACGGTGCCGGACCATCGTATTCCTCTTATCCTGAGGAACCTCAGACTGTGAGGGACGGTGCCGGACCATCATATTCCTCTTATCCTGAGGAACCTCAGACTGTGCGGGATGGTGCAGTTTTTCCAACAGATAAGAAGTTTCCCTGTACTGAGTGTGGGAAGTGTTTCAGTTTAAAATGCCATCTTAATGAGCATATAAGATCTCACACAGGTGAGAAGCCATATTCCTGTCCTGAGTGCGGGAAATGTTTTGCACATAAGTCCAGGCTTTCCACACATCAGAGATCACACACGGGGGAGAAGCCTTTTTCCTGTCCTGAGTGTGGGAAATGTTTTGCACGTAAGGCCAGGCTTTCCACACATCAGAGATCACACACGGGGGAGAAGCCGTATTCCTGTTCTGAGTGTGGGAAATGTTTTTCAGAGAAGTCCACTCTTTACATACATCAGAGATCTCACACGGGGGAGAAGCCGTATTCCTGTTCTGAGTGTGGGAAATGTTTTTCACAGAAGTCCAATCTTTCCACACATCAGAGATCTCACACGGGGGCGAAGCCAATTTTCTGTCCTGAGTGCGGAAAAAGGCTTTCAAGTAAGTTCAGTCTTTCCACACATCAAAGATTACACACGGGGGAGAAGCCGTATTCCTGTTCTGAGTGCGGGAAATGTTTTTCAGAGAAGTCCAGTCTTTCCACACATCAGAGATCACACACGGGGGAGAAACCTTTTTCCTGTTCTGAGTGCGGGAAATCTTTTTCAGAGAAGTCAAATCTTCACAAACATCAGAGATCTCACACGGGGGAGAAGCCGTATTCCTGTCCTGAGTGCGGGAAATGTTTTTCACAGAAGCCCCATCTTTACAAACATCGGAGATCTCACACGGGGGAGAAGCCGTATTCCTGTTCTGAGTGCGGGAAATGTTTTACAGTGAAGGACAGTCTATTTATACATCAGAGATCTCATACGGGTGAGAAGCCGTATTCCTGTCTTGAGTGCGGGAAATGTTTTTCAGAAAAGTCCAGTTTTTTCAACCATCAGAGATCGCACACGGGGGAGAAGCCGTATTCCTGTCCTGACTGTGGGAAATGTTTTTCACAGAGGTCCCATCTTTTCAGACATCAGAGATCTCACACGGGGGTGAAGCCGTATTCCTGTCCTGAGTGTGGGAAATGTTTTTCAGAGAAGTCCACTCTTTACATACATCAGAGATCTCACACGGGGGAGAAGCCGTATTCCTGTCCTGAGTGCGGGAAATGTTTTTCAGATAAGTCCAGTTTTTACATACATCAGAGATCTCACACGGGGGAGAAGCCATATTCCTGTCCTGAGTGCGGGAAATGTTTTTCAAAGAAGTCCAAGCTTTCCACACATCAGAGATCACACACGGGGGAGAAGCCGTATTCATGTTCTGAGTGTGGGAAATGTTTTTCAGAGAAGTCCACTCTTTACATACATCAGAGATCTCACACGGGGGAGAAGCCGTATTCCTGTCCTGAGTGCGGGAAATGTTTTTCAGATAAGTCCAGTTTTTACAAACATCAGAAATTGCACACGGGGGAGAAGCCATATTCCTGTTCTGAGTGTGGGAAATGTTTTTCACAGAAGTCTAGTCTTAACAAGCATCAGAGATCTCACATAGGGGAGAAGCCATATTCCTGTCCTGAGTGATATTGATATTATCTGAAAGCAGAGGCCCTGGAGAATAAAATGGTGGTGATTCTTAAGGTGTTCCTCGTACACAAATGTCCCCTTCATATCCGGGTTTATTTTCTCCTTTTCCCCAGTTTTCTATTGTGTGATCTTTTCTACAATACTTTGTTATAATAATGTAACACATTGTGTATTGTATTGTACGACTCCGCCTCCACATTCCAGGCAAGTCATTTACCTGACCAATTGCATTTCTACCTTCTACTATTTCCTGATTCTATGACTGTAATCTTTTTAAAAGTAAAATTATAATAAAGAAATGTATTGAACAGAAAAAAGTTGTGTGTGTCGGTGGAATGACAACAATTGCTCGTAGTGTTGCCCCCTGTCACAGCAGTCACACCCGGTTTCCCGGCCAATGCACCAGATAAATGTTGCAGCAAACGGTTCTTTGAGTTCTGGGAAACCAGGAATGGACACCGGACATGGACAGGTAAACAAACCTTTTAATTCACCAGCGAAAGGACCGACTCACTACAGGATGCCAAGTGGCCTCTTATAGGCATTTACAACATATATATTTCCTCTTACATAGACAATCCTTGGAACTTCGTAAAACATCTAAAAGCTCATTAGAGAGTGACATCTGCGGGTTCTCAGTTATCTGTCTAATTTATCATCTACTAAGCTGTAGACATGTGCACTGCCCAAAAAATTTGTTCGTTTTCATTTCATTTTTTTTTTTTTTTTCCGGGTCATTATTTATGATCGAAATTCATTATTTCAAATAAATTTGAAAATCAAGAAAAGGCGAAAATTCAAAATGTGAAAATCCGAAAATAAGAAAGAAAATCTGAAATAATAGTTAGCTATTAAATTATAGGTATCAGAATTTCCTTACTAATTTATCCAAAGTTACGAATTATCCGAAATAACGAATTCCATCTAAACGAATGGAACGTAATGAATAAATAATGATAACAAAACATTTGTTATTATTTATACATTTTTATTATTATTCGTTACATTCCATTCGTTTAGATGCAGCATTCGTTATTTTGGGTAGTTAGTTATTGTTTCGGGTTTTCTCATTTTCGGATTTTAATTCTTTTTGAAATTTCAGATTTTCGTTCTTATCTTCGAATCTCCGAATCTCCAAATTATCGATTTTCGAATCTTGGGATTTCCAAATTATCAGAGGGAATTGGTCAGGAGTATATCATATACAGCCCAATGCATAGAGTGCAGTGGTCAGGAGTATATCATATACAGCCCAGTGTATAGAGTGCAGTGGTCAGGAGTATATCATATACAGCCCTGTGTATAGAGTGCAGTGGTCAGGAGTATATCATATACAGCCCTGTGTACAGAGTGCAGTGGTCAGGAGTATATCATATACAGCCCTGTGTATAGAGTGCAGTGGTCAGGAGTATATCATATACAGCCCTGTGTATAGAGTGCAGTGGTCAGGAGTATATCATATACAGCCCTGTGTACAGAGTGCAGTGGTCAGGAAAAGTAGAGTATTAGAACCATGCCAGTCATACAGTCACTAGGTATAGAGTAATAATAATGATAAGAACACACAAGGAGAAGTGTTGCATCTGCTCTATCAAAACACAGAACAGGCTTTCCCAGGGTCTTCTACTGATATTAATTAGAGAGAAAAGTCTCTCCTGTTCTGTTCTCTCCTTGACATATCGTAGAATGAAGCCGTATTGTTCTTTCAGTGTCATCATCCCGTGTTCTGTCCATTTCCACATCGTCACCAACATCTCCTCCACCATCCCGCTGTATTTGTTGTCTCACCATGTTTCCAATGATGGAGATCCAGAGACTGACCGGAGTCTTCTTCTCCATGTCACCAGACCACCTCTTCCTCTACTATTGGGGTGCTGGGCCTTTCTATGACTACTCAGGACCCCCAACCTCTTCTATAGGATTGTGAAGATTTCTATCCTATTCTCTAAGAAGCTGAAGAAGATGTCCATGATGTAGATGAGGGTTACATATAGTATGAGTAGCATCACCCTTCACTCTGTCACCAAGACCTAGTCAGGCAATGCCCAGAATGATACCAATTAGTTTCTGACCAATCTCACGGTTTGGATGGACTTTCTCCTTTTCATTATTTCCAGGTGACCATGAATTAGAGTTCCAATATCTCCCCTGTGTTCTGCAGACAGATATACATTTCCTGATGTCTTATGTTGTACAGATTCCTCATGTTCCCCGATATGAGCTCATACATTGGACTTCAACTTTCCAACCAGGAGGGAATAGACTTGGCAAGAAACTCTCCCCGCATTGAGGATATGTGGTTTGGTATGGTTTAGGAGGAGGCATGCTCACTCCCCACCTCCCACTCTTCCCTGCCCAGTCAGGCTGCATGCTCTAATAAGGGTCTAGTATGAATTTCTTGGTGGTGGGGGGTCCATACAGTTTTGTTGTACTTTGTTTTTAAATTTTGTTTGCATTCAACGACCAACCAGTAAATCCCCAGTTGACAACTGAATAAGCCTGGTGTTTTTGATGCTACACTTAGAGCTCCCCTTTTGGTTGAAGATTGTTGATCATATATTTGTAGATTTATTTGAAGATTTTTTCACCCTACTTGGGGCTTGTGCTACGTAGCAAACTCCTAGGTAGACCTAATATTGTGTTTAGAAAACCTAGAGATCTGAGGAGCTTGGTAGCCCCAAGTAGGGTGAAAAAATCTTCAAATAAATCTACAAGTATATGGTCAACAATCTTCGACCAAAAGGGGAACTATAAGTGTAGCATCAAAAACTGTGGCACATAGTTACATAGTTACATAGTAGGTGAGGTTGAAAAAAGACACAAGTCCATCAAGTCCAACCTATGTGTGTGATTATGTGTCAGTATTACATTACATATCCCTGTATATTGCGGTCATTCAGGTGATTATCTAATAGTTTCTTGAAGCTATCAATGCCCCCCGCTGAGACCACTGCCTGTGGAAGGGAATTCCACATCCTTGCCGCTCTTACAGTAAAGAACCCTCTACATAGTTTAAGGTTAAACCTCTTTTCTTCTAATTGCAATGAGTGGCCACGAGTCTTATTAAACTCTCTTCTGCGAAAAAGTTTTATCCCTATTGTGAGGTCACCAGTACAGTATTTGTAAATTGAAATCATATCCCCTCTCAAGCGTCTCTTCTCCAGAGAGAATAAGTTCAGTGCTCGCAACCTTTCCTCATAACTAAGATCCTTCAGACCCTTTATTAGCTTTGTTGCCCTTCTTTGTACTCGCTCCATTTCCAGTACATCCCTCCTGAGGACTGGTGCCCAGAACTGGACAGCATACTCCAGGTGCGGGTGGACCAGAGTCTTGTAGAGCGGGAGAATTATCGTTTTATCTCTGCAGTTGATCCCCCTTTTAATGCCAATATTCTGTTTGCTTTATTAGCAGCAGCTTGGCATTGCATGTCATTGCTGAGCCTATCATCCACTAGGACCCCCAGGTCCTTTTCCATCCTAGATTCCCCCAGAGGTTCTCCCCCCAGTCTATAGATTGCATTCATATTTTTGTCACCCAAATGCATTATTTTACATTTTTCTACATTGAACCTCATTTGCCATGTAGTCGCCCACCCCATTAATTTGTTCAGGTCTTTTTGCAAGATTTCCACATCCTGCAGAGAAGTTATTGCCCTGCTTAGCTTAGTATCGTCTGCAAATACAGAGATTGAACTGTTTATCCCATCCTCCAGGTCGTTTATGAACAAATTAAATAGGATTGGTCCCAGCACAGAACCCTGGGGAACCCCACTACCCACCCCTGACCATTCTGAGTACTCCCCATTTATCACCACCCTCTGAACACGCCCTTGTAGCCAGTTTTCAATCCATGTACTCACCCTATGGTCCATGCCAACGCACCTTATTTTGTACAGTAAACGTTTATGGGGAACTGTGTCAAATGCTTTTGCAAAATCCAGATACACCACGTCTACGGGCCTTCCTTTATCAAGATGGCAACTCACCTCCTCATAGAAGGTTAATAGATTGGTTTGGCAAGAACGATTCTTCATGAATCCATGCTGATTACTGCTAATGATATCATTCTTATTACTAAAATCTTGTATATAGTCCCTTATCATCCCCTCCAAGAGTTTACATACTATTGATGTTAGGCTAACTGGTCTGTAATTCCCAGGGATGTTTTTTGGGCCCTTTTTAAATATTGGTGCTACATTGGCTTTTCTCCAATCAGCTGGTACCATTCCAGTCAGTAGACTGTCTGTAAAAATTAGGAACAACGGTCTGGCAATCACCTGACTGAGTTCCCTAAGTACCCTCGGATGCAAGCCATCTGGTCCCGGTGATTTATTAATGTTAAGTTTCTCAAGTCTAATTTTAATTCCGTCCTCTGTTAACCATGTAGGTGCTTCCTGTGTTGTGTCATGAGGATAAACACTGCAGTTTTGGTTACTGAAGCCCCCCGATTCACTCGTGAAGACTGAGGAGAAGAATAAATTCAATACCTTTGCCATCTCCCCATCCTTTGTAACCAGATGTCCTTCCTCATTCTTTATGGGGCCAATATGGTCTGTCCTCCCTTTTTTACTGTTTACATACTTAAAGAATTTCTTGGGATTTTTTTTGCTCTCCTCCGCTATGTGTCTTTCATGTTCTATCTTAGCCATCCTAATTGCACCCTTACATTTCTTATTGCATTCTTTATAAATTCTGAATGCTGTGGATGATCCCTCAACCTTGTATTTTTTGAAGGCCTTCTCCTTTGCTTTTATACGCATTTTTACATTGGAGTTAAGCCATCCAGGATGTTTGTTCACTCTTTTAAATTTATTACCCAATGGGATACATTGGCTAATGCCCTTATTTAATATGCTCTTAAAGCAAACCCATCTCTCCTCCGTATTCTTTGTTCCTAATATTTTATCCCAATTTATGCCTTTTAGCAAGGTTTGTAGTTTAGGGAAGTTGGCTCTTTTGAAATTCAGTGTCTTTGTGTTCCCTTCATGTCTCCTATTTGTGTGATTTATACTGAAACTAATTGACCTGTGATCGCTGTTACCTAAATTGCCCCGTATTTCCACATCTGTTATCAGGTCTGTATTGTTGGTAATCAGTAGATCTAGTAATGTTTTATTTCTAGTTGGTGCGTCTACCATCTCACCCATAAAATTGTCCTGCAAGAAACACTAATGAACTGGCGAGCCTTAAATGAATGCGCGGTTCCCTCCGCCCAGTCTATGTCTGGATAATTAAAATCCCCCATTATGATAACACTTCCCATCCTTGCTGCTAATCCAATTTGTGATAGGAGATCCGTCTCCACTTCCTCCCTCAGGTTAGGGGGCCTATAGCATACTCCCAGTATTATTTTCCCCTTAGCTTCATCCCTTTGGAGCTCTACCCATAAAGATTCCACCTCCTCCCTAGCTCCCTCAGTGATGTCATCTCTCACATTCACTTGTACATTATTCTTGATATATAGGCATACCCCTCCCCCTTTTTTACCCTCTCTGTCCTTGCGGTATAGGGTATACCCTTGAATATTTGCCAGCCAATCATGAGAGCTGTTGAACCAGGTCTCTGAAATTCCCACAAAATCCAAATCCTCCTCGTACAACAGTATCTCTAGTTCACCCATCTTGTCCGCCAGGCTCCTGGCATTGGTGAACATGCCACATAGTTTAGACTGGTCGCATATTGTCCCCGTATTGGGTGTTTCAAGATTGCAACTTGGACTTGCTACTATACTCACCTTGTGTTTTTGTGCTTTGGTTAACCTACCACTAATGCCCCCAATACTACCCTCTGGAATATCTTCCGCGCTGGCTATCACTGTCTCTGGACCCTCCCCCCCATCGCCTAGTTTAAAAACCCCTCTAACTTTTTGGCCATCTTCATTCCCAGCAGATCTGCACCCTCCTCATTTAGGTGCAGTTTGTCCCTTCTATAGTACCGGTTACCGACTGAGAAGTCGGCCCAGTCCTCCAGGAACCCAAACCCCTCCTTACTACACCAGCTCTTCAGCCACTTGTTTACTTCCCTAATCTCCCTCTGCCTCTCTGGTGTGGCTCGATGTACCGGTAGTATTCCTGAGAACACTACCTTGGAGGTCCTTTTCCTCAATTTAGCTCCTAAGTCCCTAAAATCGTTCTTTAGGACACTCCATCTGCCTCTGGCTTTGTCATTGGTGCCAACGTGCACCATGACAGCTGGGTCTTCCCCAGCCCCTCCCAGTAATCTGTCCACAAGATCCGTGATGTGCCGAACCCGAGCGCCCGGTAGACAACATACTGTTCGGCGCTTCAGGTCTTGGTTACAGATTGCCCTCTCTGTCCTTCTAAGAATTGAGTCCCCTACCACCAGAATCTGTCTTTCCTTTCCCTTTGCTGCCCCCCCACTCTCACTGGAGGAGTTCTTCCCCTGGCAGCTAGGAGAGTCCCTCATCTCCAGCAGTGCTGGTCCCTGACTGGTTACACCAATGTCACTCAATGGAGCGTACTTATTGGGATGCTCCAGTCCTGGATTGGCCTCCCTGGCACTTCCCCCTCTACCCCTCCTGACTGTCACCCATCTACTCTTTGCTAGTGCCTGCACCTCTTTGTCTCCACCCGCCTCTGTGCTGGCCCCTGCCGGCACCTCTTTGTCTCCACCCGCCTCTGTGCTGGCCCCTGCCAGCACCTCTTTGTCTCCACCCGCCTCTGTGCTGGCCCCTGCCGGCACCTGCCGTGTACGTTCCTGGCTCACCTTTAGTATGGAGGGACTTCTCAGTGCTGACAGTTGCTTCCCCAGATTCAGAACCTGGGCTTCCAGGGAAACAATGTGCTTACATTTTGCACAGCAGTATTCGCCCTCGATCGGATGATCAAGGAACGCATACATGCGGCAAGATGTACAAAGAGTATGTATATGTGGCACAGGAAGAAGACTGTAGTAGGGAAAGATGGAAGGGTCCACCAATTGAAACACTTTATTAATTGTGGCACAGAGTACGTTGTGTATGGCATTATTTGCCCTTGTGGTCGCCTTTATGTAGGCCAGACATCTCAGCCCATGAAAGTTAGGATTGTTGACCATAAATGCGACATTATTAGAACAAGAGTGAAATACCCAGTCCCTCGGCACATCCAAGAAGCTCACCAAGGCGACCCATCGGGTATGAAGGTTCTTTGGGATAGAGTCTATTTGAGGTGATTTAGATAAGGGGAGGAGACACCAGAGGCTATGTAAGCGAGAAGCCTTCTGGATCTTCACCCTTGGGAGCCTCACCCCTGGAGGCCTAAATGAGGATCCCGAAATACATAAGATTGTGTAAAAATATAAACAAGTAGTAAATATAGTTGAGTCTAGGCCAAATTTCCCTTCTAGTGAGGATAGCTATCCATCTGATCGTTGATCATTTACAGAGAGTTGCTTCGGGGGAAATCTATTTCCGGAGTGGCTCGGGGATTTAAGTCAAGAAATCTTTAGGACAGTCTGCAAATAAACAAAAACACCAAGCGCAATAATGTTCTAGCGTGACATATACAATCAAATAAGTGTAAATCAAATGTATGTGAATGCACGTGCAATTAATTAAATAAAAAAATTGTTGGATTGACAATGATATCAAGCTGGTATCAATTATATAGTGGTCAGAATCCCCTAAAAATTAAAACATATAACATAGCTTGATGCGCTCTGATACAAAGTTCAATAAATGTGAGAAAATAATTTTTTGTGCTAAAAAACCAATGTGAAAAAAATTGCTACCAAATTGCTAAAAAATCGCATATATATAAAATCGCAAATATATGAAAAAATCGCAGATATTTAAAAACTGTGTTCCTCCAGTTATACCAATCCACTGGAAGTGGTGCGATATCTCCAAAGTAAACTAAGCAACAATTGTGTATAGATATACTAAAAATGCGTTTGCAAATAGTAATCAATCCAAATTAGTGCCAATAAATAAATAAATTAGATATATTCCCTGTGATAAGTGTTGAATCCTCCGTAATAAAAAATAAAAATGATATGCTTATAAAGGTGCAATATATATACAATTGATGAGTATAAATAGATAAATAGTGCCAATAGAATCTGATTAAATATAGATGATTAAATTCATGAGATAGGATAAGTAACAGGCGACAGTTCAATCCTCAGTAATCTGGGATATCTGGATTCCTGCAGTACTTATTTGTTCATCCTCTGAGCTATTTCTTCCACAGCCACAATGAATGGTAATATTCTCAGTAGCAAGTGGTTTTATGTAAAATAAACAAAGAGAGAAAACATTGCGCAATATTGTTACAATAAAAGTTCACAGGCAAAACAGCACAGTGATACACTCACGTGTGCCTGACTTGTTTTAGGCATGCAGATAAGCAGATAGGCAGATCTCAGCTGGCTTGTAAGGACAAGGCTTGCTACGCAAGCTGCTGCTGCTTGATACAATGTATTCAGCAGACTGTGTCCTAGGCTCCTCCCACGCATTGCATCAAGGCCTTGAGAAAGTCACGTGTCAGTTATTTGGGTGCCACCATCTTGTTGGGCACCTCTGGGAGGTGCCTCATTGGTGCGCACTCTCTCATATGTGTGTATATATGAGAAACTGAAGGAGATATCACTGCTGGGCTCTGAGGAAGAAGGTATTCCTTCGAAACGCGTCAGCCGGCAGTGGCCCTTATAATCTTCTCCATTACCATCTGGAGTCTGTTGTCGTGAGACCGATGGCCATCATCTGAAGGCTTTTTACATTGCGTTTTTTTTCCAAATGTTTCTGAGTAGTTTTTAATTTTACTTGTTTAATAAAATACATTAAAGGATAATGCACAAGGTTGATGCGCCCTCTTTTTTTTCCATTTCTCCTTTGTCCTGTCAACCAACCTGAGCAGGATGCTGCTACATTTAGAGGCGGTAATAAGACTGCAGCTAAAAGTTGGAATTGGATGAAAACCTATTTAGTTCAGCCATTCGCCAACCGCCTAAACAAGCCAAATTCTGTTCAAACGTGGCTTCAATCCAAACCCAGAGCTCATTTTAAGTGTTTAATGGTCCCTTACATTTGGTGACCAACATGAGAAGGAATCCCTTATATCTAGACATGTGCGGTTTGTTTCGTTCCGAATAAATATTCAAACAAATTTTTCATAATTTGGATATATCTGGATACCCGAATTACCGAATGCTCCGAATAAGGAAACAAAATTTGTCCGAATTTCCAAAAATTAAATATTTACATGGAATTCCAGTCGAATTTGAACTGTAAACATGTTTCTGAAATCAAAGACTGTGTGTGTTATTAGAGGACCATTTGGAAATAATGCGGTTTTAGTTAAGCCAAAGGTGATTTAAAGAGTCATTGTAATCATTTGATGAAGATTTTCTTTTATTTGTTCACTTTGCCACATTTGAATCGGAAAAAAAAAATCTAAAGTTTTCAAATCGGCCAATTCAAAATGTATCGATTCGAATGTTTCCAATCGAAAAAAATCTGTAAATTAGAAGAAAATTTGAAAAATACATTAAATGAATTCCGAATACGAATTGAACTAATCAACCGAATTAAACTAAACAAAATACCTAGATTACCAAATCTAAACAAAACTAAACAAATATTTTCTTCATGCACATGTCTACTTATATCAGTGGTCAATGTAGTGGTCCCTTACTTTGGTGACCAATGGGAGAAGGACCCCCTTATATCAGTGGTCAATGTAGTGGTCCCTTACTTTGGTGACCAATGGGAGAAGGACCCCCTTATATCAGTGGTCAATGTAGTGGTCCCTTACTTTGGTGACCAATGGGAGAAGGACCCCCTTATATCAGTGGTCAGTATAGTGGTCCCTTACATTGGTGACCAATGGGAGAAGGATCCCCTTATATCAGTGGTCAATGTAGTGGTCCCTTACATTGGTGACCAAGGGGAGAAGGACCCCCTTATATCGGTGGTCAATGTAGTGGTCCCTTACTTTGGTGACCAATGGGAGAAGGTTCCCCTTATATCAGTGGTCAATGTAGTGGTCCCTTTCTTTGGTGACCAATGGGAGAAGGACCCCCTTATATCAGTGGTCAGTGTAGTGGTCCCTTACATTGGTGACCAATGGGAGAAGGTCCCCCTTATATCAGTGGTCAGTGTAGTGGTCCCTTACATTGGTCACTAATGGGAGAAGGACCTGCTTATATCAGTGATCAATGTAGTGCTCCCTTATTTTGGTGACCAATGGGAGAAGGACCCCCTTATATCAATGGTCAGTGTAGTGGTCCCTTACATTGGTGACCAATGGGAGAAGGACCCCCTTATATCAGTGGTCAGTGTAGTGGTCCCTTACATTGGTGACCAATGGGAGAAGGACCCGCTTATATCAGCGGTCAATGTAGTGGTCCCTTACTTTGGTGACAAATGGGAGAAGAACCCCCTTATATCAGCGGTCAGTATAGTGGTCCCTTACATTGGTGACCAATGGGAGAAGGACCCCCTTATATTGTCATCAGTGAGAAGACTTCCCCCCCACTTACAGATCATTGATGTTAGTTGTTACTGGAAGACAGAAATTGTCCATTGCTCAGGGAACCCCTAGAACCCTTTGGAGGAACCCTGGCTGAGAAAGGCTGGACTAGGCAGTAATATATTTCTCTCCCCCCTTGGTGGCAGTGGAGATGACCCCATCTATAAGGATATACAGTACATACACACACAGCACAAGGCCGTGTTCACACTACGAGACGTTTCTCGGGGCTGCAGTTCCTCTGAGCTCCACAAGGTGGTGATCTTCTCACTTCTACCATAGAGACAGGAAGTCTCTATGGAAGACAGGAAATGATGTCAGGCACAGACAGGAAGTTCTGGGTGAGAGGTGAGGCGGGAGGAAGTAGAGAGGAGACGTCACTGGAATCGGCAGCAGAGAAGGTAATAAGATCTTATTTCCTATTTACACCCAGTAACCCCCCCGTCATGTTCCGTCCTCTTCCTCCATAGTCACTGTGATGTCTTTTATCTCCAGCAGATGATGATACACACATATAGCTCCCAACTGTCTCTGATTTGGAGGGACTGTCCCTCATTCCCAACAAAGTCCCTCTTTCCTCCTCATGTTGGTCTGATCTATATACATGTATATAAAATGCACTATTTATCTATCAAAAAGTGCTTCCCGGTGCCAAACCTTCCATCCAATTTCTACATTTTTCTGCTGCATTTGTAAATTTTAAAAGCCAATATAAAGGAATATTAGTGGTAAAAATGCACTTGTGGGTTTAACCAATTATTTTTGTACATGTTTACAATAAGGGGTGTGGCAGGGGGTGTGTCCTATGCCTTCATACTTTTGCTAATAGAAGTTCCTCATTCCCATCTCAGAAAGTTGGGAGGTATGTACACATATATAGTGTGGAATCGTACATTAACCCCTTCAGGGTCAGAACATTCCCCCACTTACGGGGCCGAAACATTCTCTTCATTTCGGAAATGATACATCTAATTCAGCTTCTCAGTTTATAATAATGGATAATACTATACTACGGATGAGGGTTTTATTAAGAGGTGTATTTATAATTAGGGGTGCACCGAAATTTCATCGGCCGAAATATATCGGCGGAAAATGGTGTTTTCGACATATTGCCGAAAGAAAAAAGTGCAGATAATTGCACAGTCGCGGTGGCCGCGTATTGCGGGGTGTAATCCTGGCGGCTTAAGGTCTTGTCCTCCCCTTCCTCCTCTCCTTGCAGAGCGGTGATCTCTGTGTCAGGGAGCTGAATTGCCCGGGCCACAGTAACAAAGTCCCACCTCCTGTGATAGACGGCACACTGATCCAATGCCGGGACATTGAATCAGTGTGACGTAATCACAGGAGGCGGGACATTGTTACTGCGGCCCGGCCAATTATAATCCAGCTCCATGAAACAGGGAGATCGCCGATCTGATCGGGGCAAAGGCAGGCCGCCTCTGATAGGCACTGGTGAGGATGCTTTGATCTCTTGTATCATGTCTGCAGTCTCTGACCATCTCCTGTATTATGTCTGCAGTCTCTGATCATCTCCTGTATTATGTCTGCAGTCTCTGATCATCTCCTGTACTATGTCTGCAGTCTCTGATCATCTCCTGTATTATGTCTGCAGTCACTGATCATCTCCTGTACTATGTCTGCAGTCTCTGACCATCTCCTGTATTATGTCTGCAGTCTCTGATCATCTCCTGTATTATGTCTGCAGTCTCTGATCATCTCCTGTACTATGTCTGCAGTCTCTGACCATCTCCTGTACTATGTCTGCAGTCTCTGATCATCTCCTGTACTATGTCTGCAGTCTCTGATCATCTCCTGTACTATGCCTGCAGTCTCTGATCATCTCCTGTATTATGTCTGCAGTCTCTGATCATCTCCTGTACTATGCCTGCAGTCTCTGATCATCTCCTGTATTATGTCTGCAGTCTCTGATCATCTCCTGTATTATGTCTGCAGTCTCTGACCATCTCCTGTATTATGTCTGCAGTCTCTGACCATCTCCTGTATTATGTCTGCAGTCTCTGATCATCTCCTGTATTATGTCTGCAGTCTCTGATCATCTCCTGTATTATGTCTGCAGTCTCTGACCATCTCCTGTATTATGTCTGCAGTCTCTGACCATCTCCTGTATTATGTCTGCAGTCTCTGATCATCTCCTGTATTATGTCTGCAGTCTCTGATCATCTCCTGTATTATGTCTGCAGTCTCTGATCATCTCCTGTACTATGTCTGCAGTCTCTGATCATCTCCTGTACTATGTCTGCATTCTCTGACCATCTCCTGTATTATGTCTTCAGTCTCTGATCATCTCCTGTATTATGTCTGCAGTCTCTGATCATCTCCTGTACTATGTCTGCAGTCTCTGATCATCTCCTGTACTATGTCTGCATTCTCTGACCATCTCCTGTATTATGTCTGCAGTCTCTGATCATCTCCTGTATTATGTCTGCAGTCTCTGATCATCTCCTGTACTATGTCTGCAGTCTCTGATCATCTCCTGTATTATGTCTGCAGTCTCTGATCATCTCCTGTACTATGTCTGCAGTCTCTGACCATCTCCTGTATTATGTCTGCAGTCTCTGACCATCTCCTGTATCATGTCTGCTAGAGGTGCCCCGAATGGAAATTGTGCTATAACTATTAACATTGTGTTTAAGTAAGAGATTGCAGACATGATACATGAGATGATTAAAGACTGAGGACATGATACAAGAAATGGTTATAGACTGAGGACAAGCAACAGGAGATGGTTGAGACTGAGGACATGATACAAGCGATGGCTGAGACTGGGGACATGATACAGGAGATGGTTAGAGACTGTGGGCATGATACAAGAGAAGGTCAGAGACTGAGGACATGATACAAGAGATGGTCAGAGACTGAGGACATGATACAAGAGATGGTTAGAGACTGAGGACATGATACAAGAGATGGTTACAGACTGAGAACATAATACAAGTGAAGGTCAGAGACTGAGGACATGATACAAGAGATGGTTAGAGACTGAATACATGATACAAGAGATGGTTAGAGACTGTGGACATAATACAAGAGATAGTTACAGACTGAGGACATGATACAAGAGATGTTTAGAGACTGTGGGCATGATACAAGAGAAGGTCAGAGACTGAGGACATGATACAAGAGAAGGTCAGAGACTGAGGACATGATGCAAGAGATGGTTAGAGACTGAATACATGATACAAGAGATGGTTAGAGACTGTGGACATGATACAAGAGAAGGTCAGAGACTGAGGACATGATACAAGAGAAGGTCAGAGACTGAGGACATGATGCAAGAGATGGTTAGAGACTGAATACATGATACAAGAGATGGTTAGAGACTGTGGACATAATACAAGAGATAGTTACAGACTGAGGACATGATACAGGAGATGGTTAGAGACTGTGGACATAATACAAGAGATAGTTACAGACTGAGGACATGATACAAGAGATGTTTAGAGACTGTGGGCATGATACAAGAGAAGGTCAGAGACTGAGGACATGATACAAGAGAAGGTCAGAGACTGAGGACATGATACAAGAGATGGTTAGAGACTGAGGACATGATACAAGAGATGGTTACAGACTGAGAACATAATACAAGTGAAGGTCAGAGACTGAGGACATGATGCAAGAGATGGTTAGAGACTGAATACATGATACAAGAGATGGTTAGTGTAGGCAATTACGGCTTCTAAGACCACCCAGATAGGTTCAGGTAATGCAGGAAGACCTCCGTTGACCCCCAGGCCTGGAGATATCAATAAAGTGACACAGGAGACAGGTTTGCTTAGCCACTTTATGACATCTAATTTGTATTGGTCAAAAGGGACAGTATTTATGCAGTTTGAGGGATGGGAGGAGTTTTACTAACCTTATACATGTCATTGAAATGAAAATAGGTTCAGTTAATATTTAACTATTAGCTGGTGTTATAAGACAAAATCTTGCATCATTTCTACTATATATGTATTTCTTAACAAGTGAAGGACACACTAATCTTATCAAGAACAAACATGAGCTAGGCCAAACTCCATATTCTAGCTAAAATGTATAGGCAACCTTGAGAAGGTTTTCTATAGATAACAGCTTAAAGATAATGTGGGTTTCAGTTAAAACTCATATTTGAGTTTTCTCAATTTTCCTGTGAAACATAAAATGGTTCCCTAGAACTAAAATGGAGTCCCTCATGATATGTGCTATGTTCTTTACAATCCCCTCTTTGAGACATTATTTATATGGCTCACTATCTTTCACAGTTATGTAAATTTTCTTCTATCATAATACATACTCAGATAAATTCTATTCGCAGCAGCAGGATCAGGGGTTCGGGATGCTTTAACAATTATGCACATTATAAGCTTATAACAGGCATATAGGAACAAAACAAAAAGAACAATCATAATTATAGTTATGGCAGCACTTTTTATCCATGCCAAAATTCCTATCCCAGAACTTAGGTTTGCAAAAGGATCCCATGTCTTAGCAATGTTTCTAGCTTCATCTTGTAATTTGCTTACTTCTTTCCGGTGTTGTGCAATTATATCATAATAATCTGGTACCTCCATACTTGTGTTATGAAACCAGGTACAACACTCATAATCTTCTGTGTTTTCACATAACCCAGTTAAAGCAGCACTCATGCTTTCTATGGCTAACTCGTGTAGTTCTAATTGTTTTCTAATTGCCCTAGTTTCTATATTTAATTTAGTAATATCATCAGAATTCTTTTCCATTATTTCATCAATGATTCCAGTGTAATTATTCAACCTTTTCATTAAGTCTATTCCCCACCCAGTCCATGAGGGGAACCAAGCCCATGCCTTATCCTTTGTAAGAAATAACTCCCTTTTATTGCGGTGTTTGAGGGGGTACCTAGGATGCATGCTAGCTTCAAGGAGGTGTCTTCCCTTGCTATCTCCTACTACGCCCATGATGGGGACTAGGGATGCAAGATAACACCATCCTTGGGGTTCGGTGGGGATCCAAGGGTGACAGATTTTTCCACAACAAATATAAATACTGTTTCCTAGAGCTAAGGATCGTTTGTTGAATATTGTCATCATTTCATCAGAAAAACTGGAAAAAGTTAAACTCGACAATAATTGTCCTACTGTGGAAGTGGAACTGGAGTTAAGAAAGTTTATTAGAGTGGTGTTTAGGGCAGGTTCTGAAGTATGAAAGAAAGGGCTTTCAATTGAAGTCATTGAAAAATTAATATTAGCTTGTTGGCAAACTTCAGCTCCATTTGTGGAGTTTCCCAGCCTAAAACACCAGTCTGGGGAATGACTTCTACCAGTAATTTGGAAAGTAAGGGTATTATTTGAAAGTGTTCTTATGACTTCTGTGAGGACGACAGGAGGTGTGCCATTAAGGAGTGGGGTGAAGTTTAGAGGTACTGCCATTAAGGGGATTCTAGCAGTGCTAGGATGGAGTTTACTACATATCCAACATTTTTCAAATCCAGATTTCTGGGCGTAGCTATATTTAAACTTCAATAATAACATTTTATCTGTAAAACTTTCTGAGTTTTCATTTCTCTTGTGTCTGTCATGTGTATTATTCTGTTGTAGAGTGTTAGAGGCCCCACAAATACCCTTTATGAGTCCCAAATCTTCAGAATAATAAATACAGTTAGTTATCAGCCAAGTTGGCAGGAACACAATCAGGGCAGCCCAGCATAGGAGGCACAAGGCTTTCCCAGAAGTCCGTGGTGAAATAAGCGACGTCATCTTGTTCAGAGTCTTGACCACCTGCTTCACTCTGTTTTCGAGGATTTATATCACCTGCTTCACCTCTCTGTGCTTTATCTTTGCCTTGCTTCTTAGGGTCCTGGTTGACCTTCTTTACGCGACTTGCATGAATCCAGGCCTGTTGTCCTTCTACCAAAATAGCTGTGCGGGTGACTGCGATCACTGTGGTTGGGGGTCCGAAGGGAAACTCTTGTTTCTTGGTGCGGTTCAATCTCTGGACCACCACGGTGTCACCCACCTGGAAAGGGTGTGTAGGTTCCTGTGAAGAAGAAGGAGAGGTGCGAGCAACATTCCTTTCAACTTTATCCAAAGTTTCAATAAGTTTTTTTACATATTCTTCCTGAATAAGATCTAGGTCCCCTCTTTCTAACATAAGTGGCTGTCTGGCCCATGGGGTGGGGAATGGCCTACCCATTAAGACTTCAAAAGGAGAGTATCCTGTCTTTTTAGAGGGTGTCATTCTTACCTCGGCTAGTACAGCTGGTAGGACCTTCTTCCAATTTGCATACGTACCTCCAGTGGCCTTCCTGATCTTATCTTTGATGGTTCTGTTCATCCTTTCCACTATACCTGAACTCTGGGGGTGGTAAGGAATATGAAACTTCCATTCTATTTTCAGTGTTTTTACCAGGTCTTGACAAACTTTGGCCACAAATGCAGGACCATTGTCAGAGTTGATCTGTAGTGGGCAACCCCACCTTGGGATAATTTCTTGTATCAGAATCCTCACTACTGTTTGTGCATCTTCCTTTGTAGTTACAAACAATTCTATCCATCTTGAGAACATGTCCACTATTATTAGCAAATATTCCTGTCTTTTACCTAGTTTGGGCATGTGTGTAAAATCTATCTGCAGATGAGTGAATGGTGTAGATGGATATATCAGATGTTCGTGTTTTGCTTTGTGAGGGTTGCTAGGGTTATTCCGAATGCATGTGATGCATCTGGAAACATATGCCTTAACGAGAGAGGGAAGACCTGGAATGTAAAAATCCTTATCCAAAAGTTCACATGTGACTTTCCACCCTCTGTGACCTATCCCATGGTATTGTGAAATAAAAATGGGTGCACTGGCTACAGGGATACATGGTCTCCCCTCTTGGCAGACAAGATCAGTTTCTGGGTTTGTCTGCACACCTATTGAGTTCCATTGCTGGATGTCTTGGTCTGTGGCATATGCTTGGAGATCACGCAATGTTTGATCCAAAAGAGGAATTTCTGGTGAGAGTAATGGCATTTGTATGTTTGCAGGCTGTGTGGATGCTGCTTCTCTTGCTGCTTTGTCAGCTAAGGCGTTGCCTTTGGCTATGTCATCCTGTTGCCCTGTATGTGCCCTACAGTGTAGTATAGCTATGGACCTTGGTAATTGTATAGCTTCTAACAGACTTGTGACAAGCGTGGAATGTGAGATGGATTTACCGTCTGCTGCTATGTAGCCCCGCCTTTTCCATATGACTCCAAAATCATGCGCGACACCGTACGCGTACTTGGAGTCTGTGTAAATGTTTACATCCTGCCCTTCAAAAAGCTGACAAGCTCGAGTAAGGGCTATAAGTTCTGCAGCTTGTGCTGATTGGAATGGGACAGGGTTTGCTTCCAGTATTTTATCAGGCAGCTGTACAACAGCATACCCTGCATGGTATGTGTTATCATTTGGTCTTGAACAAGACCCATCCACAAAGACATTCTGTGCTCCAGGGAGAGCAGTTGAAGACATGTCTGGTCTCGGGGATGTGTCTTGGTGGATGAGGTCCATGCATTCATGTTGAGGCACTACCTCATCTTCTTCACCTTTCAAGCCTAGCAAGGCATTCAGGATTGGAGCTGGGCCAGAAGTGGGAGAGGCATATTTGATCTCAAGTTTTGGGTTAGAAAGTAAAATTACTTCATAACCGCTCAGCCTCTGGGCTGACATGTGCTGGGTATGGATGTTTTTTAGTAGAATGGATACATTGTGAGTGGTGTGTAGTGTGGTGGCATGCCCTAGAGTGAATGATGTAGCCATTTCCACCACCATCGCACAGGATGCCAGAGCTCTGAGACACGCCGGCATGCCCTGTACTGGCATCGGCACAACTTTTGAAAAAAACGCAATTGGGCGGAGTTTCCCCCCATGCTCCTGAGCCAGGACCCCCGCCATTGTTTTACAGTTGTCCCTTGCAAACAAGTGAAACATTTTACCATATTCAGGTAGTCCAAGTCCAGGAGATGTGACCATTGCAGTTTTAAGATACACAAAAGCATTGTACATTTCATCATTCCATTTCACACAATCTGGCATGTCAGTACCTGTGGCTTGCCTCAGGAGATTATCATAGTAGGAACAATCAGGTATCCATTGGCGGCAGTAACCAATCATTCCAAGAAAGGATAGCATGTCCTTCTTAGTAAGTGGGCGGGGCAGACCCACGAGAGCCGCAGCTCTCTTGTGACTGATTTTCCTTTCTCCTTTGGAGAGTACAAAACCAAGGTATTCAACAGTTTCCTGACACCATTGTAGCTTTTTCTTAGAAACCTTGTGACCATTGTCTGCTAACCAATGTAACAGATCTAAACCATCATTTTTACATGCTTTCTGGCTTGGACTACACAACAACAAATCATCAACATATTGGAGTAGGACGGAACCATGGCGGGGTGTCCAAGACCGCAGGGTTGCCTGGAGGGCCACTGTGTACACTACAGGGGAGTCTACATAGCCCTGAGGTAGTCTACACCACGTCATCTGTCGGTTTCTGAAATTGAATGCAAAGATAGGCTGTGTCTCTTCGTCAACAGAAACTGAAAAAAATGCATTACAAAGGTCAATGACCGAAAAATACTCTGCATCGGATGGTATGGAAGTTAAGAGTGATGGCACATCAGGCACTATGGGAGCAATGGGTATTACTAGGTTGTTTATAGCTCTGAGGTCTTGTACAAACCTGTAAGAGCCGTCTGGCTTCATTACTGGGTTAATGGGGGTGTTGTAGGGTGACAGTGTCTCTTTAAGAATTCCTAGCTGCAGGAACCTTTCCACCATTGGGGCCACTCCTTCCTCTTTTTCTTTTGAAATGGGGTATTGTTTGTGATAAACCGGCTGTGCCCATGATTTTAAAGCTGCCTTGTATGGGGTACAAGAAATAAGACCTACATCCAAGGAGCTTTTTGACCATACCGGATCATCTGGTGGAGGGAGATCACTATCCTCAGTGTAATATATTGGTATTACCTTGGAGTGTACGAAGACCCCTCCTTCAGTAGTCATTTTCAGTGTTATACCCAATTTTCCCATCAAATCTCTACCCAAGAGATTCACAGGACAATTTGGTATAATCCTGAAACAATGATGCAAGACTGTTGCACCTCCCCTTTCAACATCACTTACTGGTAAAGGTGGTGTTTTGTATGTTTTGGTAAGTATCCCATTAATTCCCATAGAAGGTTCAGCAATTTTAGTCTCACCTCTGTAGTAGTCCTCACTGAGGGTGCTCCGAGTTGCCCCTGAATCGGTTAAAAACGGAACAGGCCTATTTTTGACATATAGGGTCACAATTGGTTGTTCATTGTAAGAGTGTGAGATCAAAGGAAATGCTGGGATACTACCTTCCGGGCAGCTTCATTTCAGTTGCTGTTGATTCCACTGTATAGGGAATCGGGGACCCTGTTGCTTTGGGGCAACTTGATTCGGTTGGCTAGATTGGGGTCCCTTTGTATGCATTTGATCTTGATCTTGAGTATTTGGGTTATTCCATTCATAAGGACATTGATTTCTCCAGTGACCCTGTTGTCCACAGTTAAAACAACATGTGCGGGACTGCTGGGGTGGTCTGGAAAAACCATGCCCTCTCCCTTTTGTTCTTCCTCTTCCTCTGCCTCTGTTTCCACTGCCCCATTGTCCACCATTATCTTGGGGAGGCTGAGTTCGCACTCCACCCTGATAAAGGCTACTCACTGCTTTCTCTTTTATTACATCAAAACACCCTGCTGCTTCTTTCTGTATTAAAGTTTCCTGAAATTGGTCAATCGTCTGTGTGGTCCATTCAGATATCATCTGTTTCACCACCAAGGCGAACTGGGGTTTTAGATTATTCATAAAAGTTTGAATAAACAAAGCTCCCACATCAGTAGTTGTAGCTAATCCAGCTTCTGTTGTCCAATTTTCATGAAACCTTTTCCAGAATTCAACTACAGTTTCTCCTGACTTTTGTTTGCATGCTATGGCAGTAGGGAGGGAACTTTTATTTTTAAATACTCTCATCATTTCAGTCTCTAATTCTGTCCACATGGCGTTCCTACCTGGTACTGTGTTTAACCCATATACTCCCGCGTTTCCAGTGTCAATAGTGTTTATACTTGGAACATTTGTCCAGTTCCAGGAACTGGTGTGTCCTATGATACCATCAATGATAAGACGCATGCCTTCCTGTGTGTAATTTCTACCCTTACAGGCCTTTTTTAAGTAAGTTAAAGTGCCACCTGCAGAGGCGGTGGGTTTGGGGCAATGTTTTACTATCCTGTCAATGTCCTCAATGTCTATTACCTTTTTTAATAATTCATTTCCAATGGTCATGAAAGGTGTTTGAAGGTTAGTGTTACTATATACAGTTCCACTCTTTGTTTTAGGGGGACTAAGTATTCTATCCCCTTTAACGTCTTCTTCCTCCTGCTCTTGGCCGGGTGGTGAAACTACCCCTCCTATAGCTCCCTTATCATCTTCTGGTTCACCTACCTCGACTCGGGCCCTCTGTGGGTGCTGTCTATCTTGTTGTGGAGTGGGAGGGATCTGCTGTTGTGGTTGTGGAGCGGGGGGGACCTGCCGTTGTCTGGTTGCATAATGTCCAGCCAGAAGATCAATATCTTCCTTTCTTAAACTTGGATAGACATGTACATATGCGGGTGGAGGATGACTGACTATTGGCAGGGGTGGGGCTATTGGGTCAGGGACAAATCTCTTTTTATCGGCTTCTTCTCTATGTTTCTGGTCATAATCTTCCTTACTTAAACATTTGGTGGGCTTTTTCTGTTTCTTATTATCCCTCTGAAACCAATATGGGGCGTATTTTAACCAGTTCTCTCCTCCCTTTTCCATATAATCCATATCCCATTGAGGATCCCCGGGGTACCAAGGGAAAGCTCTCTTATCTCCTAAACACAATCCTTTTATCATATCTATGTGAAATTCATCATTAGCGCCATCCCGGGGAAAGGGGTCTACACTGTGTATGGCTTCAGTCCATCCCGCTAAATTTGAAACCCATGGGACTATGAATTCATAATTAGTACCACAAATTCTGGCTACAAAATCCTTACACGTTTCTCCTGGATTGGGAAGAGGGGGAGGATCTTCTTTACCTTGTTTCTGACCCATATTGACAGTGGGAGCCGACTGTTCTTACCACCCAGTCTTCTGACCCACACACACACAACAGATTATCTTATAACTTCTAATGCGATAGATAAGAAAAAGCAAAGGATTTTGGGGTCACCGGAGTCTATTTCCTCATTAACCACTTCATATCCCTTCCCAAAAGGAATGTCTCTATATATGTGTATGCAGTACTGCTTATCTTTGTGGGTTTCCCAAAAACCCTCTAATATTAACCTCTGGCGTGGTTCTTATCCCCTACTAATTTACGGGTCTAAAAAGCTTTAATCAGAGCTGAGGCAAGAAATATTTCGTCAATAAAGACAAAATGAAGACTTACCTTCAGATATGATTTTATTTGGCTTTTTATCCCGGCGAGCCCCCAGATTGTAGGCAATTACGGCTTCTAAGACCACCCAGATAGGTTCAGGTAATGCAGGAAGACCTCCGTTGACCCCCAGGCCTGGAGATATCAATAAAGTGACACAGGAGACAGGTTTGCTTAGCCACTTTATGACATCTAATTTGTATTGGTCAAAAGGGACAGTATTTATGCAGTTTGAGGGATGGGAGGAGTTTTACTAACCTTATACATGTCATTGAAATGAAAATAGGTTCAGTTAATATTTAACTATTAGCTGGTGTTATAAGACAAAATCTTGCATCATTTCTACTATATATGTATTTCTTAACAAGTGAAGGACACACTAATCTTATCAAGAACAAACATGAGCTAGGCCAAACTCCATATTCTAGCTAAAATGTATAGGCAACCTTGAGAAGGTTTTCTATAGATAACAGCTTAAAGATAATGTGGGTTTCAGTTAAAACTCATATTTGAGTTTTCTCAATTTTCCTGTGAAACATAAAATGGTTCCCTAGAACTAAAATGGAGTCCCTCATGATATGTGCTATGTTCTTTACAGTTAGAGACTGAGGACATGATACATGAGATGGTTAGAGACTGCGGACATGATACAAGAAATAGTTACAGACTGAGGACATGATACAAGAGAAGGTCAGAGACTGTGGACACTAACACTAAACTATGAGTGTCCCCACAGTGGAGGCACATGCATTTTAATGGATAAATGAGAGCAGGTGGACTGAAAGTGAGCCCACCCCTCCTTAAAGGTACAGGAGCACACCAAACACCCAGCAATAGCACAATGGCTGCTCTCATTTATTCATTAAAATGCATGTGCCTCCACTGTGGGGACACTCATAGTTTAGTGTTAGGACCACAGATACAAGGGTGCCGTGACGTGGCTCTGTGGCTCACGCATGCGTATGCAAATGCGTGCGGACTAAACCCCTTTTTTTAACGCGTACTGTTAGACAGGTCAATTTGGTTGTCTGCAAGCTGGTGGTAAGTAGGCTTTGGTTTTATCCTGGGCATTCCCCAGACTTTGGTACCTGTTTTAGCCTTCCAATGCCGCTTACTGCGGTAGCCAGCTATAAATGAGGGTGGTGGCAGGCTTTTGTTATCACATTGGGGTGCTGGGCCTTTCTCTGACCACTCAGGGCCCCCAACCTCTTCTTTAGGATTGTGAAGATTTTCATCCTATTTACTAAGAAGCTGAAGAAGCTGTCCATGATGTAGATGAGGGTTACATATAGCATGAGCAGCACCACCCTTCACTCTGTCACCAAGACCTAGTCTGGCAATGCCCAGAATGATACCAATTAGTCTCTGACCAATCTCACGGTTTGGATGGACTTTCTCCTTTTCATTATTTCCAGGTGACCATAAATTAGAGTTCCAAAATCTCCCCTGTGTTCTGCAGACAGATATACATTTCCTGATATATTGAGAATGATAGAAGGGTTTGGCGCTGTTCCTATTTAGTTTCCTACCTTCATATAGGTTACTAGATACAAATAAAAATATAGATTCCTAGGTGCACCGTGCATATGTCAAATATTAAATACAAATTAAAAATATGAATTCCTAAGTGTACCGTGCATATGTCAATTAAATATTCTGCTGCAATATTGTACAATCATAGGTGATACATAAACATTGAATACGTAACTTAAGCTGGCCATACACCATACAATTTTCCTGTTCAATTTTCTTTAGATTTACCTTCAACTATGTAGTACAAGGGCCTGCCTGATTGCATACACATTGAAAGTGTTTAGGTTTGACCTCCTATTATATGGTTTTGGTAAATCTAAAGGAAAGTTGAACAGGAAAATTGAATAGTGTATGGCCAGCCTTAAATATGTGGTATTACTAAAGAGGGAGGGGGGGAGGGGAGTGAGATGGGGAAGGGAGGGGGTGTAGGAGATCTGCTCCTGAGGAAAAATTGGCAATGACAAGATAAAGTGCAAACGTGCTTCAAAAAAATTCTTTAGTATGTCTCTTGTGCAATTTCTTGTGCTGTGGTAATAATCCTTCACTTATAATATCTCCTTGCTCTGAAAGTGCAGCCACTCACCAGATCACTTCACCCCTGCGGGGGTAGTAGGCAGTTACAGTTTTTGCGCCACTGTACAGCGATCGCTGGCGGGCTCAGGATCGTGGTATATCATATGTAAAGAGAGAGGGAATGCCCATAGCGTAAAATTGCTTTTAAAAGGTTTTATTACACAAAATGGAAGGGTACTCACACTTTTGTGCTTCCCAAACATCACCTCCTGTACCAGCACTGAAGGACATTTGTGACGGTTTTGACGTTTTTTACCATTTCGCTTGATTTTTACTGCAAAAGTGTGAGTACCCTTCCATTTTGTGTAATAAAACCTTTTAAAAGCAATTTTACGCTATGGGCATTCCCTCTCTCTTTACATATGATATACCACGATCCTGAGCCCGCCAGCGATCGCTGTACAGTGGCGCAAAAACTGTAACTGCCTACTACCCCCGCAGGGGTGAAGTGATCTGGTGAGTGGCTGCACTTTCAGAGCAAGGAGATATTATAAGTGAAGGATTATTACCACAGCACAAGAAATTGCACAAGAGACATACTAAAGAATTTTTTTGAAGCACGTTTGCACTTTATCTTGTCATTGCCAATTTTTCCTCAGGAGCAGATCTCCTACACCCCCTCCCTTCCCCATCTCACTCCCCTCCCCCCCTCCCTCTTTAGTAATACCACATATTT
The DNA here is from genome assembly GCF_042186555.1 of Aquarana catesbeiana. Taxonomy (NCBI): domain Eukaryota; kingdom Metazoa; phylum Chordata; class Amphibia; order Anura; family Ranidae; genus Aquarana; species Aquarana catesbeiana. The sequence continues at coordinate 294,453,688 of NC_133331.1, read as the reverse complement.
AAGTTACGTATTCAATGTTTATGTATCACCTATGATTGTACAATATTGCAGCAGAATATTTAATTGACATATGCACGGTACACTTAGGAATTCATATTTTTAATTTGTATTTAATATTTGACATATGCACGGTGCACCTAGGAATCTATATTTTTATTTGTATCTAGTAACCTATATGAAGGTAGGAAACTAAATAGGAACAGCGCCAAACCCTTCTATCATTCTCAATATATCTCAGCTGTCCCCATTTAGGGTGACTGCTTGTTGGGAGGCAGCAGTTCCAAACTTCACCAAATAAGCCTTTACTTCCACTGCGCGGGTTCACCATCCCTATACATTTCCCGATGTCTTATGTTGTACAGATTCCTCATGTTCCCCGATACGAGCTCATACATTGGACTTGTTCAACTTAACAAACAGGACGGAATAGACTTGGCAAGATAATCTCCCCATGTTGAGGGTATGTGGTTTGGTATGGTTCAGGAGGAGGCATGCTCACTCCCCACCCCCCACCCTTCCCTGCCCAGTCAGGCTGCATGCTCTAATAAGGCTCTAGTATAAATTTCTTGGTGGTGGGGGGTCCATACAGTTTTTTTCGTACTTTTATTAACATTTACATTCACTGGCCAACCAGCAAATCCCCAGTTGTCAGCTGAATAAGCCTGGTGGATTTACATCACTGGGTGTTAGGACACTTGTGACAACCAACCTCCTATCAACCAACCTGAGCAAGAAGCTGCCACATTTAGAGGCGGTACTAATACTGCAGCCAAAAGTTGCAGTTAGCTGAACACCTATTTACTTCAGCCATTCGCCAAATTCTGTTCAAACATGGGTTCAATCCAAACCCAGAGCTTATTTTAAGTGGTCGTTTTATTGGTCCCTTACATTGGTGACCAATGAGAGAAGGACCCCCTTATATCAGTGGTCAGTGTAGTGGTCCCTTACATTGGTGACCAATGGGAGAAGGACCCCCTTATATCAGTGGTCAGTGTAGTGGTCCCTTACATTGGTGACCAATGGGAGAAGGACCCCCTTATATCAGCGGTCAATGTAGTGGTCCCTTACATTGGTGACCAAAGGGAGAAGGATCCCCTTATATCAGTGGTCAGTGTAGTGGTCCCTTACATTGGTGACCAATGGGAGAAGGACCCCCTTATATCAGTGGTCAGTGTAGTGGTCCCTTAGATTGATGACCAATGGGAGAAGGACCCCCTTATATCAGTGGTCAGTGTAGTGGTCCCTTACATTGGTGACCATTGGGAGAAGGACTCCTTTATGTCAGTGGTCAGTGTAGTGGTCCCTTACATTGGTGACCAATGGGAGAAAGACCCCCTTATATCAGTGGTCAGTGTAGTGGTCCCTTATATTAGTGACCAATGCGAGAAGGACACCCTTATATCAGTGGTCAGTGTAGTGGTCCCTTATATTGGTGACCAATTAGAGAAGGACCCCCTTATATCAGTGGTCAGTGTAGTGGCCCCTTACATTGGTGATTAATGGGAGAAGGACCCCCTTATATCAGTGGTCAATGTAGCGGTCCCTTACATTGGTGACCAATGGGAGAAGAACCTGTTATATCAGTGGTCAGTGTAGTGGTCCCTTACATTGGTGACCAATGAGAGAAGGACCCCCTTATATCAGTGGTCAGTGATAGAGGGACATTCTTACATCGTCATCAGTAGGAAGACTGCCCTCTTTACAGATCATTGATGTCAGTTGTTAGTGAGAGACAGAAATTGTCCATTGCTCAAGGAACCCCTAGAACCCTTTGGAGGAACCCTGGCTGAGAAAGACTGGATTAGGCAGTAATATATTTCTCTCCCCCCTTGGTGGGAATGGAGATGACCCCATCTATAAGGATATACAGTACATACACACCCAGCACAAGGCCGTGTTGACACTACGAGACGTTTCTTGGGGCTGCAGTTCCTTTGAGCTCCACGAGGTGGTGATCTTCTCACTTCTACCATAGAGACAGGAAGTCTCTATGGAAGACAGGAAATGATGTCAGCTACAAATAGGAAGTGATATTAGATAAAGACAGGAAGTTCCATGAGGTAGGAAGTAGCGAGGAGACATCTGCCACGTATCAGGTGAGACCAGAACTGCGTGGACAACAACAGAGGAAACCAAACGTATATAAGTGAGAATATTGTGATTTATTAAAGATAAGTGACAAATATAAACACAACCACCTCCAATATAATACAGTGCACAACCAACCAAATCACAGACAGAGACCCACAAATAACAATAACCAGACAAATATATATATATATCATAAACGTTGCCAGGCCAGGGTCATCAACGGGAGGTCAGCAGATGGGAACAGGGAGCAAACAGGACAAGGAGGGGATGGGTGGATAAGGCTGCAGGGCAAAGGTAAGGATAACAGGGCCACAGGAGGGACAGGTTCAGGTACACAGGGTTCAGGGACAGGATCAGGTTCAGGGTACAAGGCTCTCAGGTTAAGGTCAGGGCGCAAGGAAGATACCAAGACAAGGTGTGTGTGTGTTTGCCGGGTATTTGTACACATCTGCAATCAGGCTCAGGTGACGCCTGATCGCAGGAGATGGTGTCGGCTCCACACTGCCAGGAACCACCCGCTGGTGGACGTCAGTACTGCGGCCCAAAGATCACATAGTACCACCAGCAGGAGAAAGCTCACCTGACAGTCCCAGACTGCCAGGAGACACCCGCTGGTGGACATCAGTACTGCACACCAAATGTCTGACAGTGCCATTAGCAGGTGGAACCTTTTCTGAAAACATCACTGGAATCGGGAGCAGAGGAGGTAATAAGATCTTATTTTGTATTTACACCCAACCCCCCGTCATGTCCGTCCTCTTCCTCCATAGTCACTGTAATGTCTTTTATCTCCAGCAGATGATGATACACACATATAGCTCCCAACTGTCCCTGATCTGGAGGGTCTGTCCCTCATTCCCAACAAAGTCCCTCTTTTGTACTCATGTGTTCCTCATTCTCTTCATCTCGGAAATGTGTTTTTTCTTCCATCAATTTCACCTTTTCAGTCTACACTAAGGGATTATACGATAATACGGGTTGGGGGGTTTATTTAGAGGTGAACTTATAAGACGTATGTTTGAATTTATAATCTTTATGGAGGGGGAAATAACTATTCCTGATGTCTGTGAAGGTTCAACACAAGGGATGTGTCTGGATGGTGACTGTATCATTGTGTGTGTCAGGTTCCTATAAGGTGTCAGGATGTCACTGTCTATTTCTCCATGGAGGAGTGGGAGTATTTAGAAGGACACAAGGATCTCTACAAGGACGTCATGATGGACAATCAGCCGCCCCTCACATCACCGGGTAAGAGGAGACTTTATTGTAAAGGAGAGAGCAGTACGGAGGCTCCACCTAGATCCCCCATCATCTGATAAACACATAGAAACAATGTATTCAGTCAGTGTGTGTGTTTCCTACAGATGGATCCAGTAATGGGAACCCACCAGAGAGATATCCTCGTCCTCTGTATTCCCGGGATTCCACACAGGAAGGTCACACCATCCCTCACCATCATCAGGTAGATGAGGAACAATCACTGATAGTATCATTAGGATCTGTACATTATCTACATTGTTACCATTGATGTCATTTTTATTATATATTCAGAGTGGAAACCTGAGAGATCCTAAAGTTGAGGTTAAAGAAGAGATAAAGGAGGAAGATGATGAGGATGGGGTGATGGAGGAAGAACACAAAGATCTGTACCAGGACACCATGGTGGAGACATCCAGCTACAGTAACCCACCAGAGAGATGTCCCCGTCCTCTGTATTCCCGGGATTTTACACAGGAAGATCACACCATCCCTCACCATCATCAGGTAGATGAGGAACAATTATTGGTGGTTCTGATTTATACACAAACATGTTTATTAAAATGAATGTTTATTATATATTCAGAGTGGAAACCTCGGGGATGATAATATTGTTGTTAAAGAAGCATATAAAGAGGAGGATGAGGAGTATGGAGTGATGGAGGTGTTTTCAGAAGGACACAGGGATATGATGGAGCCACCTAATACCAGGAACCCACCAGAGAGATGTCCCCGTCCTCTGTATTCCTGGGATTCCACACAGGAAGGTCACACCATCCCTCACTGTTACAAGGTTGGTGGGATGGAACATCTAAAACATGGACTGGTGAAGATGATGTGTGTATTTTGTATGTAAGCTTATATTTTACAGATGATATTCTCTCTCATTTTCTTGATTTAGAGTGGAGATCCAATTGATATAGAATTTGAGGTTAAATCAGAAGAAGAAGAGAGGTATGTGAGGGATGATCAGCAGTCTATGGAGGAGGATGGAATAACGGGGACATTTATAGAGGAGGACACTCCTACAGAGATCAGCACAGGTGGGTCATTAACACTAAATACATTCCTCCACCCATACTGCTCACTGATTGGTCTAGAGTAGGGCGGGGACTGGATGATATCAGCCTGTAATACCCTGGTCACTTTCCTGAGCTGTGTTCCCCGTCCTGTATTCCTGTATTTCTCTCGGATAATCTTCCTTCTCTGTGCTGCAGACACAATTTATGTATCTAGACTGGATTTATGGAGATTCTGGGGTTCAGCTGGCAGCAAAATGTTGATTTTCACTATAGGTGTTGCTTGACCCAGGCACCTGGGGTATGTACCTTGGGTCTTCTGCCCCATGCCCAGGTCTAGCAAGATCTCTGACATAAGAATTCTCCTGGGGTTACTTGCTCTGTTATTTGCTGGCTGTGCCGGGGGGAGGGATATGTCTGTATAGTCTCAGACCCAAGTCACTGAGTGCAGTCTCAGGAGATGGGAGGCAGCGGTGTGGGACCTCTGCAACTTGTCTCTGATGAACATATAACCCATTACTGATTACCAATATCATGAGTCTTGACCCTAATTATACTCTATGTTGTACATTACATACTCCTGACCCCTGCACTATATACTCTATGTTGTACATTATATACTCCTGTCCCCTGCACTATATACTGTACGTTGTACATTACATACTCCTGACCCCTGCACTATATACTCTATGTTGTACATTATATACTCCTGTCCCCTGCACTATATACTGTACGTTGTACATTACATACTCCTGATCCCTGCACTATATACTTTATGTTGTACATTACATACTCCTGTCCCCTGCACTATATACTGTACGTTGTACATTACATACTCCTGATCCCTGCACTATATACTTTATGTTGTACAATACATACTCTTGATACCTGCACTATATACTCTATGTTGTACAATACTAGGGATGAGCTTCGAGTTCAAGTCGAACGCGAGTTTGATTTAAACTCGGCTATTCGATTGTTCGACGAAGATCGAACATTATGGGCCATTCGCGCCAAATTCGAGAGGCGCGTCACGGCCCATAATGCACTGCGTCTTCGCAGTGGTTTGCTGGCTGATGATTGGCCAAGCATGCACTATGACCCGCATGCTTTGGCCAATCACGGTGCCTTTGGCCAATTATGGATGAGGGGGTTAAGTACACGCCCCATGCTATATAAGGCCGCCTGCACGTCGGCCCTGTGTAGTGTGTTGCTGGCGTTATAGAGAGATAGATAGAGAGAGTGTCATTTCATTTACTTTGAGCAGGCAGTTTATTCAGTTAGGTAGATCTCACTGCAGACCATTCCTGTTGTTCTGTTCCTAATATACTACAGGCAGGCAGATCATTCAGTTAGCTGCAGTATATTCAGTACTGTATCCTGTGCAGCTAGATCTCACTGCAGACCATTCCTGTTGTTCTGTTCCTAATATACTACAGGCAGGCAGTTCATTCAGTTAGCTGCAGTATATTCAGTACTGTATCCTGTGCAGCTAGATCTCACTGCAGACCGTTCCTGTTGTTCTCTTCCTAATATACTACAGGCAGGCAGATCATCATTCAGTTAGCTGCAGTATATATTGAGTACTGTATCCTGTGCAGCTAGATCTCGCTGCAGACCGTTCCTGTTGTTCTCTTCCTAATATACTACAGGCAGGCAGTTGATTCAGTTAGCTGCAGTATATTCTGAATCAGTATATATATACATCCCAGCTTTGTTCAGCTACATCTCACTGCAGGCTATTCCTGGTGTACCTATTCAAATACATTACAAATACATCAAATACAGTATTTCTGGAAGGCCAAAAAGGAGAGGCAGATGCTCACAGGCCACTAAAAGAAGGCAAGCAGGCTCTGTGTCTGCAGCCAACAGTGCTGGTCGTGGATACGGTGCATCCTCAGCACGTGGCCGTGGGGCACGCTTGTCCCTTTTTTCATCAGCTGGCTGTTGAGCCACAACATGCAGAAGAGTTGGTAGAGTGGATGACCAAGCCGTCCTCATCCTCTGTCACCCAGGCTCAGAGTACTTTGGCTGCCAATGCAAAACCTCTTCCATCGGCTCAATGTCATCAGTCACTCCTTCCCTAGCCCCACTATCATGCCCTGAGGAGTCCCCCGAACTGTTCGACCACAGTGTTGGGTACATGCTGCAGGAGGATGCGCAGCATTTTGAAGGCTCCGATGATGGTACCCAGATTGAGGAAGGCAGTAACGTGAGCCTAGAGAGAGGGGGTGTCCAAGAAGGACAACAAACTGGCAGTTATGTTCCCCCAGCTGCTGCATACTGCCAGATTTGCTCCAGTGACGAAGTGGGAGAGGATGATGAGGTCACTGACTCTACGTGGGTGCCTGATAGGAGAGGGGATGAGGAGGCACATCTCCAATGAGGCAGAATGCCCTCCAGGGGCCAGCTTAAGGGCAGCCAACCAACAGCATCACACCGCAGTGACTGACTCCGCGCGTTTTCCAAAAGTTTTTTGATGTGGGCCTTTTTTGAGACGTGTGCAGCAGATCGCACCGTTGCTGTTTGCAACATATGTCTGAAGTGTATCAAGCGTGGCCAAAACAGCAGCCGCTTGGGCACCACATGCTTGACCAGACATATGTCGAACTCCCATGCAGTCCGTTGGCAAGCATACTTAAAAGACCCACACCAAAGAACAAAGCGGACCTCTCCTTGCTCCTCATCAGCTGGGATCTCCAATCCCACTATACCTTCAGTTCTCTCAGAAACATGCACTGAGAGGAATGAAGCTGTAGAATTAGGTGTGACAAGTACTTGTGGGCAATCTGCTATCGCTACACCAATGTCCAATTGTAGCAGGCAAATTTCCCTACCCCAGTTGCTAAACTGGCAAAAGAAATTCTGTCCCAGCCATCCACATGCCCAGCAGCTGAATGCTAGCTTGGCTAAATTACTAGCACTCCAACTGCTGCCTTTTCAGCTGGTAGACTCTGCCCCCTTTCGTGAATTTGTGGAATGTGCTGTACCTCAGTGGCAGGTTCCCAAACGCTACTTTTATTCACTGAAGGCGATTCCGGCTCTCTACCGGCATGTGAAAGGCAATGTCTTGGCCTTGCTGGACAGGGCGGTCAGTGGTAAGGTGCATATTACCGCTGACTCATGGTCAAGCAGGCATGGACAGGGACGTTACCTAAGTTTCACCGCGCATTGAGTGACTCTGCTGGCAGCTGGGAAGGATGCAGGACAGGGTGCAGTAGTGTTGGAGGTTGTTCCGCCACCACGCCTCCAAAATGCTACTAGTGGTGATTTTGGCACACCTCTCTCCTCCACCCTCTCCTCTTCTTCCTCCATGGCCTCTTCCTCTATAGATTTGTCCTCGGAACCAGCGGTGCTCCGTAGGCATTCAAGGGACTACACAAGCACGAAAAAGATGCCATGCGGTGCTTGAGCTGGTGTGCTTAGGAGACAGGATCCACACTGGGGCAGAGATTCTGTCAGCTCTGAAGGGGCAGGCTCAGAGGTGGTTGACGCCACACCAGCTTCAGGCAGGAATGGTGGTTTGCGACAATGGCACCAACCTCCTCTCCGACAGGGACACTTCACCCATGTTCCCTGTTTGGCTCACGTCCTTAATTTGGTGGTGCAGCAATTCTTGTGCAGGTACCCGGGCTTACAGGATCTCCTGAGGCAGGCCAGGAAAGTCTGTGCATTTCCGCCGGTCATATAATGCCAGTGCTCGGCTGGCTGACCTCCAAAAGGAATACAACCTGCCCAAGAACCGCCTCATCTATGACATGCCCACCAGATGGAACTCAACGTTGGCCATGCTGCAGCGGCTGCACACGCAGCAGAGGGTCATCAATGAGTACCTGTGCGACTATGGCACTAGGACAGGGTCAGGGGAGCTTGGCTTTTTTCCTGCCACGCCAGTGGCTCATGATCAGTGACAGAAGAGAAAAGGTGCAGCAATCCAACGTTAAAGAGGAATCAGTAGATCTCCTAACAATCAGCAAGGATAACTACCACCTCGCAAACTAAATTTATTAGTCACCCTTCCTAAACACCAGGGTGCTACATGTACATTACATACTCCTGACCCTTGCACTATATACTGTATGTTGTACATTATATACTCCTGACCCCTACACTATATACTCTGTTGTACATTACATACTCCTAACCCCTGCATTATATATTCTATGTTGTACATTACATACTCCTGACACTCATCCTATAATCCCCTCATCACTGTCACTCCTATAAAAGACAGTTCTCGTTGTTTCCTCACTCTCTGACTAAGGTCCATGAATAAAGAAATGAACTGGTAGGAGATCAGAGGACCCATTTACTAGTTACCTTGAGGGGGGAATTGTAAGATCCTCAGAGACAAAGCTGCCTGATGTGGGCGGAGTCCTGGTTTAGGGGAACCAATCTGCTCATGTCTAGTAATAATCTTTGTATTTCTATTTTAGTAGATGGACGGGAGATGAGGAAAACCTCAGAGGATTGTCTCACTTTGTCTCCAGACTGTAAAGTAGAAGATGAGGACATCACACAGTATAGTCCAGAAGAAAACCCGACTACCTCAAATGTCCATCCGGCACCACACAGTGTAGATGGACCATCGTATTCCTCTTATCCTGAGGAACCTCAGACTGTGAGGGACGGTGCCGGACCATCGTATTCCTCTTATCCTGAGGAACCTCAGACTGTGAGGGACGGTGCCGGACCATCGTATTCCTCTTATCCTGAGGAACCTCAGACTGTGAGGGACGGTGCCGGACCATCGTATTCCTCTTATCCTGAGGAACCTCAGACTGTGAGGGACGGTGCCGGACCATCGTATTCCTCTTATCCCGAGGAACCTCAGACTGTGCGGGACGGTGCCGGACCATCGTATTCTTCTTATCCTGAGGAACCTCAGACTGTGAGGGACGGTGCCGGACCATCGTATTCCTCTTATCCTGAGGAACCTCAGACTGTGAGGGACGGTGCCGGACCATCGTATTGCTCTTATCCTGAGGAACCTCAGATTGTGCGGGACGGAGCCGGACCATCGTATTCCTCTTATCCTGAGGAACCTCAGACTGTGAGGGACGGTGCCGTTTTTCCAACAGATAAGAAGTTTCCCTGTACTGAGTGCGGGAAGTGTTTCAGTTTAAAATGCAATCTTAATGAGCATAAAAGATCTCACATAGGTGAGAAGCCGTATTCCTGTCCTGAGTGCGGGAAATGTTTTTCAGATAAGTCCAGTTTTTACAGACATCAGAGATTGCACACGGGGGAGAAACCGCATTCCTGTTCTGAGTGTGGGAAATGTTTCAGTTTAAAATGCAATCTTAATGAGCATAAAAGATCTCACACAGGTGAGAAGCCGTATTCATGTCCCGAGTGCAGGAAATGTTTTTCAGTGAAGTCCCATCTTTCCAGCCATCAGAGATTGCACTCGGGGGAGAAGCCGTATTCCTGTTATGAGTGTGGGAAATGTTTTTCAGAGAAGTCCACTCTTTACATACATCAGAGATCTCATACGGGGGAGAAGCCCTATTCATGTCCTGAGTGCGGGAAATGTTTTTCAGATAAGTCCAGTTTTTACAGACATCAGAGATTGCACACGGGGGAGAAGCCATATTCCTGTTCTGAGTGCGGGAAATGTTTTTCACAGAAGTCCCATCTTTATACACATCGGAGATTTCACACGGGGGAGAAGCCGTATTCCTGTTCTGAGTGTGGGAAATGTTTTTCACAGACGTCCAGTCTTTATACACATCAGAGATTACACACGGGTGAGAAGCCTTTTTCCTGTCCTGAGTGCGGAAAATGTTTTTCAAAGAAGTCCAAGCTTTCCACACATCAGAGATCACACACAGGGGAGAAGCCGTATTCCTGTTCTGAGTGTGGGAAATGTTTTTCAGAGAAGTCCACTCTTTACATACATCAGAGATCTCACACGGGGGAGAAGCCGTATTCCTGTCCTGAGTGCGGGAAATGTTTTTCAGATAAGTCCAGTTTTTACAGACATCAGAGATCGCACACCGGGGAGAAGCCGTATTCCTGTCCTGAGTGCGGGAAATGTTTTTCACGGAAGTCTAGTCTTAACACACATCAGAGATCTCACACGGGGGGAGATGCCACTTTCCTGTCCTGAGTGAGGGAAATGTTCCTCACTGAAGTCCTGTCTTCCTGTACATCAGGGGTCCCACACAACCTTCGAGGTGTATTAGTGAGTCCGGTAAATGTCTTGTATATGAATGTTGCTGTGTCATGGTTATGCAATAATCTTTCTCTGTCAGCTTACCTTCTCCTCCTGTGTTCAGACTAAGAGGCCAGCCACTCACACCTGACTGGTCTTATAACCTCTCCTCTAAGCATGGCCCCACCCCAGGCCCTATCAGGGAACCCTATATTAACCTGTGCACTGCAAGCCAGCAGTGCTGATCAACCATTGTGTGTTACCTTTCGTGTGTACTCGCTGTGTTTTCTATGTCTTATTCCAGTTACCGACTTTGGCCTGTTCCCAACTTTCCCTGTCTGCTTGTGACCCTGACCTTTGGCGTGTTATGTTTATCCTTGTCTGCTAGTTGCCCTGACATTTGGCTTATCCCTTACTTTCCTTGTTCCAGCCTGCTGACTCCTTCCTCTTCTATAGTCTACTGTGAGCGTGAGCTGTGAGACCCTGGGGGCCGCGACCTGGAGCCAGACTGCAGCTCAGTCCATCCTCACCACTAGAGGCTCTGGTGAACACCTGCTGGCTCTTAGACTCCGCACCCTGGGAAATCTATGCTCTAGCTCCCAGTGGGATCTGTGTTAGTGATCCAGTAGACCTGCTTCCTGAACCTCCCAGGGTTCAATCCATTGCAACCTAGCGGTGCACTTCCAATTCCTACAGAGTGCATCTGTCACCTGGTCTCAGGTGACCCGACAGGCTGGATATGTGGGGAAGAAGCACACCCTGATATACACCTCAGATATACTCCATGGCTGATCTTCACCATGTAAGAAACAGTTGATAAGGAGATCACCAAAGACATGGATGAAGTGTTGTACCGTATTGGCCATCGATAGCAGGAGAAAAATAAAAGTGGAGTCATTACCTCTCATTGGCTGAGTACATTTTGTGGTGTAAACTCTGCAAGAGGTCTGTTTTCTCAAATCGTCTTCCAGGACGAAACACGTTAACCCCACCACTTAAAAGGCAGTCCTCTAGGCCTTTTAAAATAACAATGGAGTCATTACCTCTCATTGGCTGAGTACATTTTGTGGTGGAAGATTTCACAGACATTTAGGGATCTATTTTAAAACAAATTGTAGAACGATTGTGACACGCATTTATCCAATCATGACAAATATTGGATCATCAGCTCCATCTAGTGGCAAAAATCTGTCACTGTAGTTTTAATACCGACCATTGACATAAAATACCACATTTGGCCTTTAGATGGCGCTAAGTACCATGGAAATTATCTCCATCTAGTGGCCAAATGCAATCATTTCCATTTTAAATGAATGGAAACCATTCGACCAGCACAGCAAATATCCTAATAACGTTCATCTTTCCCCCATTCACACAGAAGGAATGCACATGGACTTTCCCCGGGTGAATTTCTATGCAAATATTTTATGAATAGACCCCTAAATGTCAGGAGAAAGATGGGAAGTATGTACCAGATAAATGAATAGACCTCCTAGCAATGTTATTACCAGGCTGCAGCTAGGGGGAGCTCTAATGTGTGAGCACAGCAGAGTGATCCCGTCTAGCTCACATTAACCCTTTCACTCTCAGAGATGTTTTTGCATTATTTTTGCACATTTTGGGCCTGAAGATTTGTAAAACCCCCAAACATATATTATCTGAATGCAGAGGCCCTGGAGAATAAAATGGTGGTGATTGTTAAGGTGTTCCTCTTACACAAACTTCTCCTTAATATCTGGGTTTATTTTCTCCTTTTCCCCCATTTTCTATGGTGTGATCTTTTCTACAATACTTTGTTATAATAATGTAACATGTTGTGTATTGTATAGTACGACTCCGCCTCCACATTCCAGACAAGTCTTTTTCCTGACCAATCGCATTTCTACCTTTTTACTATTTCTTGTTTCTATAAATGTAATCTTTTTAAAAGTAAAATTATAATAAACAAATGTATTGAACAGAAACAAAGTTGTGTGTGTCGGTGGAATGACAACAATTGCTCGTAGTGTTGCCCCCTGTCACAGCGGTCACACCCGGTTTCCCGGCCAATGCACCAGATAAATGTTGCAGGAAACGGCTCTTTGAGTTCTGGGAAACCAGGAATGGACTCCGGACACGGACTCCAGGAAAACAAACCTTTTATTTCACCAGCGAAATGACCGACTCACACCAGGATGCCAAGTGGCCTCTTATAGGCGTTTACAACATATATATTTCCTCTTACATAGACAATCCTTGGAACTTCATAAAACATCTAAAAGCTCGTTAGAGAGTGACATCTGCGGGTTCTCAGTTATCTGTCTAATTTATCATCTACTAAGCTGTAGACATGTGCACTGCCCAAAAAAATGTGTTCGTTTTCATTTCACTCATTTTGTTTGTTTTTTTCAGGTCATTAGTTGTGATCGAAATTCATTATTTCGATAATCCGAAAATAAGAAAGAAAATCCAAAAATTTGAAAATCCGAAATAATAACTAAATTATAGGTATCAGGATTTCCTTTCAAATTTAGTTGTTAGTGAACATAATGTATACAAATTTTTCCGAAGTTACGAATTATCCGAAATAATGAATGCCGCATCTAAACGAATGGACCTTAACGAATAAATAATAATAACAAAAATTATTATTAATAATTTGTTACATTCCATTCGTTTAGATGCAGCATTCGTTATTTTGGGTAGTTATTTTTTCGGGTTTTCTCATTATTGGATTTTAATTCTTTCTGAAATTTCGGATTTTCGTTCTTATTTTTTGAATTTCTGAATCTCCAAATTTTAGATTTTCCGAATCTTGGGATTTCCGAATTATCAGAGTGCAGTGGTCAGGAGTATATCATATACAGTCCTATGTACAGAGTGCAGTGGTCAGGAGTATATCATATACAGCCCTGTGTACAGATTGCAGTGGTCAGGAGTATATCATATACAGTCCTATGTACAGAGTGCAGTGGTCAGGAGTATATCATATACAGCCCTGTGTATAGAGTGCAGTGGTCAGGAGTATATCATATACAGCCCTATGTACAGAGTGCAGTGGTCAGGAGTATATCATATACAGCCCTGTGTATAGAGTGCAGTGGTCAGGTAATGTATTAGAACCATGCCAGTCATACAGTCACTAGGTATAGAGTAATAATAATAATGATAAGAACACACAAGGAGAAGTGTTCCATCTGCTCTATCAGAACACAGAACAGGCTTTCTCCGGGTCTTCTACTGACATTAATTAGAGAGAAAAGTTTCTCCTGTTCTGTTCTCTCCTTGACATATCGTAGAATGAAGCCGTATTGTTCTTTCAGTGTCATCATCCCGTGTTCTGTCCATTTCCACACCGACATCAACATCTCCTCCACCACCCCGCTGTATTTGTTGTCTCACCATGTTTCCAATGATGGAGATCCAGAGATTGACCGGAGTCTTCTTCATGTCATCAGATCACCTCTTCCTCTACTACTGGGGTGCTAAACCTTTCTATAACCACTCAGTGCCCCAACCTCTTCTATAGGAATGTGAAGATTTCTATCCTGTTCTCTAAGAAGCTGAAGATGTCCATGATGGAGATGTCACATATAGTATGAGAAGCATCACCCTTCACTCTGTCACCAAGACCTAGTCTGGCAATGCCCAGAATGATACCAATCAGTCTCTGACCAATCTCACGGTTTGGATGGACTTTCTCCTTTTCATTATTTCCAGGTGACCATGAATTAGAGTTCCAATATCTCCCCTGTGTTCTGCAGACAGATATACATTTCCCGATGTCTTATGTTGTACAGATCCCTCATGTTCCCCGATACGAGCTCATACATTGGACTTGTTCAACTTTCCAACCAGGAGTGAATGGACTTGACAAGATACTCTCCCCATGTTGAGGATACATGGTCTGATATGGTTTAGGAGGAGGCATGCTCATTCCCCACCTCCCACCCTTCCCTGCCCAGTCAGGCTGCATGCTCTAATAAGGGTCTAGTATGAATTTCTTGGTGGTGGGGGGTCCATACAGTTTTTTTGTTTTTAAATTTTGTTTACATTCACTGACCAACCAGCAAATCCCCAGTTTTCTTTTGTTTGTTCACTTTGCCGCATTTGAATCGGAAAAAAAAAATCGAAAGTTTTCAAATCGGCCGATTCTAAGTTTATCGATTCAAACGTTTCAAATTAAAAAAAAATCAGTAAATTGGAAGAAAATTAGAAAAAGACTTAAAACGAATTCCGAATACAAATCTAATGAATCGACAGAATTTAACGAAACAAAATACATAGATTAACAAATCTAAACAAAACAATACAATTTTTTTTTCATGCACATGTCTACTTATATCAGTGGTCAGTGTAGTGGTCCCTTACATTGGTGACCAATGGGAGAAGGACCCCCTTATATCAGTGGTCAGTGTAGTGGTCCCTTACATTGGTGACCAATGGGAGAAGGACCCCCTTATATCAATGGTCAGTGTAGTGGTCCCTTACATTGGTGACCAATGGGAGAAGGACCCCCTTATATCAGTGGTCAGTGTAGTGGTCCCTTACATTGGTGACCAATGGGAGAAGGACCCCCTTATATCAGTGGTCAGTGTAGTGGTCCCTTACATTGGTGACCAATGGGAGAAGGACCCCCTTATATCAGTGGTCAGTGTAGTGGTCCCTTACATTGGTGACCAATGGGAGCAGGACCCCCTTATATCAGTGGTCAGTATAATGGTCCCTTACATTGGTGACCAATGGGAGAAGGATCCCCTTATATTGTCATCGGTGGGAAGACTGCCCCATACAGATCATTGATGTCAGTTGTTACTTAGAGAAAAAACCCCTAGAACCCTTTGGAGAAACCCTGGCTGAGAAAGGCTGGACTAGACAGTAATATATTTCTCTCCCCCCTTGGTAGGAGTGGAGATGACCCCATCTATAAGGATATACAGTACATACACACAGCACAAGGCCGTGTTCACACTACGAGACATTTTTTGGGGCTGCAGTTCCAATGACATCCACAAGGTGGCGATCTTCTCACTTCTACCATAGAGACAGGAAGTCTCTATGGAAGACAGGAAGTGATGACAGGTACAGACAGGAAGTTCCAGGTGAGAGGTGAGTCATGAGGAAGTAGAGAGAAGACATTGCTGGAATCGGCAGTAGAGGAGGTAATAAGATCTTATTTTCTATTTACACCCAGTAATCCCCCCCGTCGTGTCCGCCCTCTTCCTCCATAGTCACTGTGACGTCTTTTATCTCCTGCAAGGAGGGATTGTCCCTCATTCCCAACAAAGTCCCTCTTTCCTCCTCATGTTGGTCTGATCTATATACATGTATATAAAATGCACTATTTATCTATCAAAAAGTGCTTCCCGGTGCCAAATCTTCCATCCAATTTCTACATTTTTCTGCTGCATTTGTAAATTCCAAAAGCCAATATAAAGGAATATTAGTGGTAAAAATACACTTTAAAAAAAAATAAATTCTCCATTAAGGGGTGTGGCTGGGGGTGTGTCCTATGCCTACATACTTTTGCTAATAGAAGTTCCTCATTCCCATCTCAGAAAGTTGGGAGGTATGTACAAATGAACCCCTTCAGAACATTCCCCCACTTATGGGGCCGGAACATTCTCTTCATTTCGGAAATGTGTTTTTTTTTCCATCTAATTCAGCTTTTCAGTTTATAATAATGAATAATACTATAATATGGGATGGGGGTTTTATTAAGAGGTGTATTTATAATTAGGGATGCACCGAAATTTCGCCGCCCAAAACATATCGGCCGAAAATGGTGTTTTTGACATATTGCCGAAAGAAAAAAAGTGCAGATAATTGCACAGTCGTGGTGGATGCGCCGCCGGGGGGTCCGCCCATTGCGGGGTGTCATCCAGAGGTCCTGTCCTCCCCTCCCTCCTCTTCCTCTCCTTGCAGAGCGGTGATCTCCCTGTGTCAGGGAGCTGAATTGCCCGAGCCGCAGTAACAATGCCCTGCCTCCTGTGATAGACGGCACACTGATCCAATGCCGGGACATTGAATCAGTGTGAGGTGATCACAGGAGGCGGGACATTGTTACTGCGGCCTGGCCAATTCAAATACAGCTCCGCGACACAGAGAGATCGCCGCTCTGATCAGGGCACAGGAAGGCTGCATCTGATAGGCACTGGTGAGAGGCTGCATTGATCTCCTATATCATGTCTGCAGTCTCTGACCATCTCCTGTATCATGTCTGCTAGAGGTGCCCCGAATGGAAATTTTGTAATACTATTAGCAGTGAATTTAAGTAAGAGATTGCAGACATGATACAAGAGATGGTTAGAGACTGAGGACATGAAACAAGAGATGGTTAGAGACTGAGGACATGATACAAGAGATGCTAGAGACTGAGGACATGATACAAGAGATGTTTAGAAACTGAGGACATGATATAAGAGATGGTTAGAGAGACTGAGGACATGATATAAGAGATGGTTAGAGACTGAGGACATGATACAAGAGATGGTTAGAGACTGCGGAAATGATACAAGAGATGGTTAGAGACTGAGGACATGATACAAGAGATGTCTAAAAACTGAGGACATGATATAAGAGATGATTAAAGACTGAGGACATGATACAAGAGATGGTTAGAGACTGAGGACATGATACAAGAGATGATTAGAGACTGAGGACATGATATAAGAGATGATTAGAGACTGCGGACATGATACAAGAGATGGTTAGAGACTGAGGACTGTCAGGGCTGGCTCAGCCCTTCCTTTTCTGACCTGGCCGCTCAGCTGTCGGCTAATTGGCAGCTCTCATCTCTCTCCACAGTTAACCAGCTGTTGTGGATCTGCTCTTCAGTCCCGCCTACTTAAAGATCTCCAGCTTACTTCATTCCTGCCTTCGCCTTGGTCACATCACAAGAAACCATCTCCTGCTTTCCTGTTTAAAGACTGGCTTTGCTGACATCCATTCTGGCTCCTTATCCTGCTTGCTGTTCCTCTACTTGGATCCTTGACTTCTGGCCTGGCTGATTACCCAATCTGGTTACTGAACTCTGGCCTGGCTGATTACCCAATCTGGTTACTGAACTCTGGCTTAGCTGATTACCTGATCTGGTTACTGAACTCTGGCTTGGCTGACTACCTGATCCGGTTACTGGACTCTGGCTATGCTTTGACTACGCTTACTCTATTTACCTTTTTAATTTTATTAATGAACAAGTGTGATTTTACTTCTGCCTCGGTTTGGTTCATGGTTTCTGACAGTAGGCGAAGGCCATGAATTCAGAAGATGCAGTCAATCCTCTTGTTGGTAATATTTTTTCCAGATTCGATGAGCAAGATCACCCCATGGATCAGTTTGCCATGGCGTTACAAACGCTCCTGAGTCGCACGGCTCACCTGGAATCCCCCACTGTGGCTGCTCCGGTACAACCTGAGTTGCAGGCTGTCCCTGCTGCTGCTCCAGTCTCTGTGCAGGCACCCTCCTCGAGTATTAACTCTATAAGAGGTATGTCTGTTTCCGCTCCGCTTCCCCAGCGATTTGGGGGCGATCCAGTTCAATGCAGAGGGTTTCTCAACCAAGTTGAAACATACTTTGAGATGCTACCCGAGGCGTTTCCCACGGACAGAAGCAAAGTAGAGTTTGTGATATATTTGCTTTCTGAGAGAGCCTTGGCCTGGGCAAACCCTCTATGGGAGACGCAAAAACCTGTTGTCTTGAGCTACCCTGAGTTTGTGGCCTCCTTTAAAAGAGTATGTGACATTCCCGCACACTCTGCTTCTGCTCCCAGGTGCCTCATGTCCATCAAACAGAGTACAAGAACTGTTGCTGACTACGCCATTGAGTTCCGTACTCTGGCAGCAGAGGTTGCTTGGAACAATGAGGCACTCGTGGCTGCTTTTTTTCATGGTCTCTTGGATTCCATCAAGGATAAGATAACAGCCCGAGATATACCCACTGAGCTGGAGAGCTTGATCTCGTTTGCCATCCTCATTGACTCCAGACTCAGAGAAAGACTTTCTTTTAAGGAGCGCTTGCGGAAGTCTCCTGTGCGTTTGCCTCTGAGCTTTGCAGTCCCACCCGTGCATCCCTCACCTCCCATGCCTCCTGGTACCGAGTCGGTCGGTGAAGATGAACCCATGCACTTGGGCTTCACGCGTCTCTCTGCGGATGAGAGAGCTTTTAGGAGGAGGTAGAGATTGTGGCCAGGCAGGTCACTTTTTGAAGTCTTGTCCTACCCGTCCTGGGGACACCAGGAACTTGGGGTCCTGTCATGGACAGACCTTAGGTGATGTTGTGTCGTCCCCAGTTATCCAGAAGGATAAGCCCCTGGTTTCGGTCACCCTTTTTTGGGCTGAGTCGTCTATCGAGATATAGGCTCTAATCGACTCTGGGGCTGCAGGCCTGTTCATTGATGCTGCATTTGTATCAAAGCACTCGATTCCACTGCAGCTGCGTGACACTCCACTTGCCATTGAGGCTCTTGACAGGGGACCTCTTCAGTCTGCCCATGTGACTCATGAGACGGTTCCATTGTCCATAGCTGTAGGGGCTCTTCACCATGAGATAATCCAATTCCAAGTGATTTCCTCTCCTAAGTTTCCGTTTGTTATTGGTTATCCTTGGTTACAGAGGCACAACCCTTCTTTTGATTGGCTCCATGCTGAGGTTCTCTCCTGGTCACCACAATGCAGTGAAACATGCTTCCAGAAGGTAGCCAAGGTCCTGTGTACCTCTTCACTCTCCTCCCTGCCAGAGGAGTACCGTGATTTTTGCGATGTCTTTGACAAAGGTCAAGCCGCTAGTTTGCCTCCACACCGGCCGTACGATTGCGCAATTCACCTTCAACCTGGTGCCACTCCTCCTCATGGCCGGGTTTACCCTTTGTCGGTCTTGGAGGATAAGGCCATGGAGGAGTATGTTGCAGATGCACTTTCTTGGGGTTTCATCCACAAATCCTTGTCTCCTGATGGTGCTGGTTTCTTCTTTGTGAAGAAGAGGAGCGGTGAACTGAGACCTTGTATTGATTATAGGGGTCTCAATCGTTTCACGATTAAGAATGCCTACCCGATTTAGTTGATTACAGAGTTATTTGACCGCTTCGAGGGAGCAACGGTTTTCACTAAGCTTGATTTGAGAGGGGCTTACAATCTCGTAAGGATTAAGGAGGGCAACGAGTGGAAAACTGCGTTAGATACCAAAACAGGCCATTATGGGAATCTCGTAATCCCTTTTGGCCTTTGTAACGCCACGGCAGTTTCCCAGGAATTTATTAACGATGTCCTCCGAGATTTGTTGCAGTTATGTGTGGTGGTTTATCTCGATGATATCCTCATATTTTCCAAGTCCCTGGAGAGCCACCACAAAGATGTCTGTCGTGTGCTTCAGAAACTAAGAGAGAACAATCTCTATTGTAAACTGGGGAAGTGTGAGTTCCATCGGGAACAGGTTAAATTCCTGGGCTATGTCATTTCCACTGCTGGTTTTTCGATGGACCCAGAGAAACTTTCGGCAGTCCTACAGTGGCCTCAACCTGTGGGGTTACGTCCTCTGCAGCGTTTCCTGGGTTTTGCCAACTATTATCGGAAGTTTATTCGTAACTTCTCGTCTCTGGTCAAGCCCCTGACTGATATGACCAGAAAGAACGGTAACCCACAGAGTTGGTCTCCGGAGTCCATTAAGGCCTTTGAAAGTCTCGGCTGCCTTTGTTTCTGCTCCTGTGTTGGCACATCCTAATCCTATGTTACCTTTTATCCTTGAGGTTAATGCTTCTGAGACTAGTGTTGACGCCCTTCTGTCTCAACGTCCTACCTCTGAGAGTGCTATGCATCCTTGTGGCTACTTTTCCAAGAAATTGTCACCTGCCGAGTGCATTTACGAGATTGGTGACAGAGAGCTGTTGGCAATCATTTTAGCCTTGAAAGAATGGAGACATCTCCTCGAAGGTACCACTGTGCCGATTCTCATTCTTACTGACCATAAGAATTGCACATTCTCACAGAAGGGCAAGATGGGCTCTTTTCTTGTCAAGTTTCAACTACATTGTCTCTTTCTTACCCGGTACTAAGAATGTAAGGGCTGACGCCTTGTCACAACAATTTTCCTCCACTTCCAAGTTGGAGCCGGTTCCGGTTCCTATGATTCCTCCTGATTGTATTCTGGCTGCGGTTCGCACCAGTTTTACTTCTTTGGGTGACAACATTTTTGCTGCTCAGGTCCATGCTCCTCCTGAGAAACCTTGTGACTGCTGCTTTGTCCCAGAGTGTCTCCGTACTGCCATGCTCCAGACTTACCATTCTCCCAAGGCAGCTGGCCACCCTGGTAAGAATCAACTCTTTTTGGCCATTTCCCTACAATTCTGGTGGCCTAGTCTACGTGCTGATGTAACTGCCTTCATAGCTGCCTGTTCCGTGTGACGCCACGACACCTTCCAGTGGGCGTCCTACAACCCATACCCAATGGAGAGAGGCCCTGGACCCACCTGTCTATGGATTTCACTGTGGAGTTGCCCAACTCCCAAGGCAACACAGTTATCCTTATGGTGGTTGACTGGTTCTCAAAGATGTATCATTGTATTCCACTTAAGAAGTTGCCCACTTCTAAGGAACTGGCTTCCATTTTTGCTCGGGAGATCTTTCACTTACATGGGCTACCCAAGGTGAATTTCTCTGACGGGTAGTCAGTTTGTTTCCCGGTTCTGGCGAGCCTTTTGTGCACAGCTGGAAATTCAGCTTGCTTTCTCCTCTGTGTATCACCCGCAGTCTAATGGGGCCGCAGAACGAGCCAATCAGTTCCTGGAGAAATTCCTACGTTGCTATATTTCTGACCATCACAACACCTGGTCAGACCTATTACCATGGGCAGAGTTTGCTCACAACAGTGCCCTGAATTCTGCTTCCCGATTGTCTCCGTTTATGTTGAATTATGGTTTCCAACCTTCCATGTTGCCTGACTCGTTTGTTCCGCAGAGTATTCCTGCTCTAGAGGAGCATCTCCGTGGTCTTCGTTCCACTTGGGCACAAGTCCAGGAGGCTTTGCGTCATGCTAATGATCGGTACAGACTCCATGCTGACCGCAGACGCCTGCCTGCGCCTTCCTACCAGGTTGGGGACAGGGTCTGGCTGTCATTTAGCAACCTCTGACTTTGTGTTCCCTCACTGAAGTTCGCACCTCAGTTTATTGGGCCTTTCCGTATCCTTTGCAGGATTAACCCAGTGGCTTACGCGTTGGACCTTCCTCCTAGTATGCGCATCGCAAATGTGTTTCATGTCTCCTTATTGAAACCGTTGGTCTGCAACTGCTTTACCACCTTGGTGCCATGTCCTCACCCTATACAGGTTGAAAACCATGAGGATTATGAGGTACAATCCATTGTTGACTCCCGTAGGTTCCGTGGGTGCATACAGTACCTGGTGTATTGGAAGGGGTACGGTCCGGAGGAACACTCCTGGGTCTCATCCTCAGGCATTCATGCTCCTGCCCTCCTCTGTGATTTTCATAGATGTTTTCCCCTCAAGCCCGGTGGTCCTCTGAGGGGGAGGGGCCGTTGAGGAGGGGGGTGCTGTCAGGGCTGGCTCAGCCCTTCCTTCTCTGAGCTGGCCGCTCAGCTGTCGGCAAATTGCCAGCTCTCATCTCTCTTCACAGTTAACCAGCTGTTGTGGATCTGCTCATCAGTCCCGCCTACTTAAAGATCTACAGCTCAATTCATTCCTGCCTTCGCCTTAGTCACATCACAAGAAACCATCTCCTGCGTTCCTGTTTAAAGACTGGCTTTGCTGACATCCCCTCTGGCTCCTTATCCTGCTTGCTGTTCCTCTACTTGGATCCCTGACTTCTGGCCTGGCTGATTACCCGATCTGGTTACTGAACTCTGGCTTGGCTGATTACCCGATCAGGTTACTGAACTCTGGCTTGGCTGACTACCCGATCCAGTTACTGGACTCTAGCTATGCTTTGACTACACTTACTCTATTTACCTTTTTATTTTTATTAATAAACAAGTGTGATTTTACTTCTGTCTCAGTCTGGTTCATGGTTTCTGACAAGGACATGATACAAGAGATGGTTAGAGACGGAGGGCATGATACAAGAGATGGTTAGAGACTGAGGACATGATACAAGAGATGGTTAAAGACTGATGACATGATATAGGAGATGGTTAGACATGGTTTTTGACAAGGACATGATACAAGAGATGGTTAGAGACTGAGGACTTGATACAGTAGATGGTTAGAGACTGCCCAGGGTACAGAGTGCAGTGGTTAGAACAGGCTTTTTGGTCTTCTACTGACATTAATTAGACAACTGACATCTCCTGTACCGTTCGCTCCTTGACATATCGTAGAATGAAGCCGTATTGTTCTTTCAGTGTCATCATCCCGTGTTCTGTCCATTTCCACACCAACATCTCCTCCACCATTCCACTGTATTTGTTGTCTCACCATGTTTCTAATGATGGAGACATCTGCAGATATCGCCCAAATTGTCCCCTCCGCTTCTCCTAGGACCTCCTGCTCTCTATCTCCCTTGTTACCTCCTCCCATGCTCACCTTCAGGACTTCTCCAGAGCCTCTCCCATCCTCTGGAACTCCCTGGCCCAGTGTATGCAATCAGCCCCTAACCTGTCCATCTTTAGGACTTCTCCAGAGCCTCTCCCATCCTCTGGAACTCTCTGCTCCGGTATGTCCGATCAGCCCCTAACCTGTCCACCTTTAGGAGATCCCTCAAAACTCACTTATTCAGGGAAGCCTATCCCACACCCACCTAGCAACTGTCCCCGAGCCACCCCCCATGAAATCATTCCCCGCATCTATTACCTTTTGTACCACCAACCCCTCCCTTTAGAATGTAAGCTCTACGAGCCGGGCCCTCCTGTCCCTTCTGTATTGAACTATACTGTAATGCCCCGTACACACGGTCGGATTTTCCGATGGAAAATGTGTGATAGGACCTTGTTGTCGGAAATTCCTACCGTGTGTGGGCTCCATCACACATTTTCCATCGGAATTTCCAACACACAAAGTTTGAGAGCTTGCTATAAAATTTTCCGACAACAAAATCCGTTGTCGGAAATTCATGTGTACACAAATCCGATGCACAAAGTGTCACGCATGCTCAGAATAAATAAAGGGATGAAAGCTATTGGCCACTGCCCCATTTATAGTCCTGACGTACGTGTTTTACGTCACCGCGTTCAGAACGATTGGATCTTCCGACAACTTTGTGTGACCGTGTGCGTGCAAGACAAGTTTGATCCAACATCCGTCAGAAAAAATCCATGGATTTTGTTGTCGGAATGTCCGATCAATGTCCGACCGTGTGTACAGGGCATATTTGTGCTGTCCCCCCTCTACATTGTAAAGCGCTGCGTGAACTGCTATATAGATCGTGTATAATAATAATGATGACCCCATCTATAAGGATATACAGTACATACACACACAGCACAAGGTCGTGTTCACACTACAAGACGTTTCTCAGAGCTGCCGTTCCTCTGAGCTCCACAAGGTGGTGATCTCACTTCTACCATAGAGACAGGAAGTCACTATTGAGGATAGGAAGTGATGTCAGATACAGACAGGAAGTGATGTCAGGTTATAAATAGGATGTTACGGGTGAGTCGGGAGGAAGTAGAGAGAAGACGTCGCTGGAAGTGGCAGAGGAGGTAATAAGATCTTATTTTCTATTTACATCCAGTAACCCCCCCGTCATGTCCGTCCTCTTCCTCCATAGTCACTGTGATGTCTTTTATCTCCAGCAGATGATGATACACACATATATAGTGTGGAAACCTAGATTAACCCCTTCAGGGACAGAACTTATGGGGCCGGAACATTCTCTTCATTTTGGAGATGTGTCACTTTTCCCACCATTCACCTCATTTGTCTATACTAACTGATTATACCACTCTTATTGGGGATGGGCGGGGGTCCTATAGACATAAAGGATTAGAGGCGCCCAGACCCTAAAACCATTACAAATGCTAAAAGGAATGTTTCTTTATGTGTAATCCCACTGGGGGGCTGTTCTCTCATATTACCCCCATCCTAATATTGTACAACCAGTACAGTCCAGATTATTCTCTCTTATCAATTATTGCTCTACAGGAAACCCGTATAGATCACATGACCAATGAGGATGGAGGAGGACCGGAGTCACATGACTGAGAAGATTCTAAACCTCACCCTGGAGATCATCTACCTGCTGACTGAAGAGGTGAGGAGGATTCTGGGAGGTCACATGACATCACTCTTATCTCTATTAATAAAACACAGACCTGACCGGAGAGGTGAGGAGGATTCTGGGAGGTCACATGACATCACTCTTATCTCTATTAATAAAACACAGACCTGACCGGAGAGGTGAGGAGGATTCTGGGATTCTAACATGATGTTCCTATTGGTTCCTCAATACAGAGATTTCCTCTTGTGAAGTCAGGTGATCATATGACCATCACAGTGCCTCCATGTGACTCCCTAAAACCTGAGAGACACAACCTGGAGAAGATTCTAGAAGTCACCAAGAAGATGATGGAGCTGCTGACAGGAGAGGTGAGGAGGATTCTGGGAATTCTGGGACATTATCCAGTAACAGACAAGGGATGTGTCTGGATGGTGACTGTATCATTGTGTGTGTCAGGTTCCTATAAGGTGTCAGGATGTCACTGTCTATTTCTCCATGGAGGAGTGGGAGTATTTAGAAGGACACAAGGATCTCTACAAGGACGTCATGATGGACAATCAGCCGCCCCTCACATCACCGGGTAAGAGGAGACTTTATTGTAAAGGAGAGAGCAGTACGGAGGGTCCACCTAGATCCCCCATCATCTGATAAACACATAGAAATAATGTATTCAGTCAGTGTGTGTGTTTCCTACAGATGGATCCAGTAATGGGAACCCACCAGAGAGATGTCCCCGTCCTCTGTATTCCCGGGATTCCACACAGGAAGGTCACACCATCCCTCACCATCATCAGGTAGATGAGGAACAATCACTGATAGTATCATTAGGATCTGTACATTATCTGCATTGTTACCATTGTTGTCATTTTTATTATATATTCAGAGTGGAAACCTGAGAGATTCTAAACTTGAGGTTAAAGAAGAGATAAAAGAGGAGGATGAGGAGTATGGAGTGATGGAGGAGTTTTTGGAAGGACACAAGGATATGATGGAGCCACCTAATACCAGGAACCCACCAGAGAGATGTCCCCGTCCTCTGTATTCCCGGGATTCCACACAGGAAGATCACACCATCCCTCACTGTTACAAGGTTGGTGGGATGGAATATCTAGAACATGGACTCGTAGAGATGATGTGTGGATTTCTTATGTGATGTCACAATAGTAAATCTTATGTCTTACAGATGATATTCTCTCTAATTTTCTTGATTTAGAGTGGAGATCCAATCGATATAAAATTTGAGGTTAAATCAGAAGAAGAAGAGAGGTATGTGAGGGATGATCAGCAGTTTATGGAGGAGGATGGAATAACGGGGACATTTATAGAGGAGGACATTCCTGCAGAGATCAGCACAGGTGGGTCAATAATTCTAAGTCCATTCCTCCACCCATACTGCTCACTGATTGGTCCAGAGTAGGGTGGGGACTGGGTGTTATCAGCTTGTAATCCCCTGGTCACTTTCCTGAGCTGTGTTCCCTGTCCTGTATTTCTCTCGGATAATCTTCCTTCTCTGTCCTGCAGACACAATTTATGTATCCAGACTGAGTTTATGGAGATTCTGGGGTTCAGCTGGCAGCAAAATGTTGCTTTTCACCATAGGGTTTGCTTGACCTAGGCACCTGGGGTATGTACCTTGGGTCTTCTGCCCCATGCCCAGGTCTAGCAAGACCTCTGACAGAACAATTCTCCCAGGATTACTTGCTCTGTTGTCTGCTGGCTGTGCCGGGTGGAGGGATATGTCTGTATATTCTCAGACCCAAGTCACTGAGTGCAGTCTCAGGAGATGGGAGGCAGCGGTGTGGGACCTCTGCAACTTGTCTCATGTAAATATTTCAGATTCCACTGATTACTGAATACCTCTCCAGTGGTGATCCCTTTCCTCTCCCCTTCAGTTGGTGATCCCTGTCCTCTCCAGCTCTGATCCCTGTCCTCCTTCTTTTCCAGGCACTTCAAGTCTGGTATGGATTTTACGGGGAACCCCACACCAAAAATTAAAAAAAACACGGCGTGTGGCCCCCCAAAATACATAACAGACCCTTATCGGAGCATGCAACCCGGCAGGCCAAAAAAAGGGGGAAACAGGTGAGCGCCCCTCCCCCCTCCTGAACCAGACCAAGCCACATGCCCTCAACATGGGGGGTGCTTTGGGGCGGGGGGGGGCTCTGCTGATGGGGACAAGGGCCTTTTCCCGACACCTTGGGCTGGTGGTTGTGGGGGTCTGTGGGCAGGGGGTTTATCAGAATCTGGAATCCCCCTTTAACAAGGGGACCCCCAGATCCTGGCCTCACCTCCTATGTGAAGGAGTATGGGGTACATAGTACACCTACTCATTCACCAAAAAAATGTAAAAAGAAAGAAAGAAAGGAGGCAGTTTTTGACAATTCCTTTAGTAAAAATAAAAAACAATGCCCCCCCCCCCCCCATGTAGATCCATTGTCAATCACGATGCCACCGGACCTGAAAAGAGAAAAAAAGAACACTCTTCTGTCAAACAAGCCATGTCACCGAGCGGTGCATGCTGGGTTGCTGACGTCACAAAGGGCGGTGCTACCAAGTGACGTCACCAGGTGGCCCCACCCTTACCTTTTATAAGAGCTGTCAAACAGTAAGCCAGGCATGCAGCGGTTTGCCTTAGTTGACAGAGAAGTGTTTTTTTTTTTCAGGTCCGGTGGTGGGCGACATGATTGACGACAGGTCTACATCGGGGGACATTGTTTGTTTTATTATTTTTAATGAAGGGATTGTCAAAAACTGCCTCTCGTCTTTATTTTTACACTTTTTGGGGGAATGGGTAGGGCTACAATGTACCCTATACTCATTCACATAGGGAGGGGACCTGGGATCTAGGGGCCCTCTTGTTAAAGGGGACTTCCAGATTCCGATAAGCTCCCTACCCGCAGACCCCCACAACCGCCGCCCAGGGTTGTTAGAAAGAGGTCCTTGTCCCCATAAACATGGGGATAAGGTGCTTTGGTGTGGTCGGGCAAAGCCTCCCCTACCCTCAAAGCACCCCCCTTGTTGAGGTTATGTGGCCTGGTATGGTTTGGGGGGGGGCACTCAATCCCCCTCCCTTTCCTAACCTTTCGGGCTGCATGATCGCATAAGGGCCTGGTACATGCCTGTTTTTTTTTTTGTTCAACATTTTTCTATTGCCGGCCATTTATATGTCATTTCATTCGATTTTTTTATTCCTTTATAAATTTCAGTTTTGCTGCAGCAGGTTCTATACATGGTACAGATGCGCCACTTTACAGGCAGACTAAGGATAGATATTTAACCACTTCCATACCAGGCCTATTCTGGCACTCCTGTCCTACATGAATTGTAAGATCCTCGGAGACAAAGCTGCCTGATGTGGGCGGAGTCCTGGTTTGGGGAACCAATCAGCTCATGATTATTAATAATCTTTGTATTTTTATTTTAGTAGATGGACGGGAGATGAGGAAAACCTCAGAGGATTGTCTCACTTTGTCTCTAGACTGTAAAGTAGAAGATGAGGACATCACACAGTATAGTCCAGGAGAAAACCCGACTACCTCAAATGTCCATCCGGCACCACACAGTGTAGATGGACCATCATATTCCTCTTATCCTGAGGAACCTCAGACTGTGAGGGACGGTGCCGGACTATCGTATTCCTCTAATCCTGAGGAACCTCAGACTGTGAGGGACGGTGCCGGACCATCGTATTCCTCTTATCCTGAGGAACCTCAGACTGTGAGGGACGGTACCGGACCATCGTATTCCTCTTATCCTGAGGAACCTCAGACTGTGAGGGACGGTGCCGGACTATCGTATTCCTCTAATCCTGAGGAACCTCAGACTGTGAGGGACGGTGCCGGACCATCGTATTCCTCTTATCCTGAGGAACCTCAGACTGTGAGGGACGGTACCGGACCATCGTATTCCTCTTATCCTGAGGAACCTCAGACTGTGAGGGACGGTGCCGGACCATCGTATTCCTCTTATCCTGAGGAACCTCAGACTGTGAGGGACGGTGCCGTCCTTCCAACAGATAAGAGGTTTCCCTGTCCTGAGTGCGGGAAGGGTTTCAGTTGTAAATCCAAACTTAATGTGCATATAAGATCTCACACAGGGGAGAAGCCGTATTCCTGTGCTGAGTGCGGGAAATGTTTTTTAGTAAAGTCCCATCTTTCCCGACATCAGAAATCTCACATGAGGGATAAGCCGTATTTCTGTTCTGAGTGCGGGAAATGTTTTTCACAAAGGTATAATCTTACATCACATCAAAGGTCTCATATGGGGCATAGTCCAGGAGAAAACCTGGTTACCTCAAATGTCCATCTGGCACCACACAGTGTAGATGGACCATCGTATTCCTCTTATCCTGAGGAACCTCAGACTGTGAGGGATGGTGCCATCCTTCCAACAGATAAGAGGTTTCCCTGTTCTGAGTGCGGGAAGTGTTTCCGATTAAATTCCCATCTAATTGAGCATAAAAGATCTCACACAGGGGAGAAGCCGCATTCCTGTCCTGAGTGCGGGAAATGTTTTTCAGCGAAGTCCAGTCTTTACAACCATCAGAGTTCTCACACGGGGGAGAAACCGTATTCCTGTCCTGATTGCGGGAAATGTTTTTCACTGAAGTCCAGACTTTCCACACATCAAAGATTGCACACGGGGGAGAAGCCATTTTCCTGTTCTGAGTGCAGGAAATGTTTTTCAGTAAAGGCCCATCTTTACAGACATCTGAGATCTCACACGGGGGAGAAGCCGTATTCTTGTTCTGAGTGTGGGAAATGTTTTTCACAGAAGTCCAACCTTTACAACCATCAGAGATCTCACACGGGTGATAAGCTGCATTCCTGTCCTGAGTGTGGGAAATGTTTTTCACAGAAGTCCAATCTTAACAAACATCAGAGAGTGCACACGGGGGAGAAGCCGTTTTCCTGTCCCGAGTGCAGGAAATGTTTTGCAGCGAAGGCCCAGCTTTACACACATCTAATGTCTCACACGGGGGAGAAGCCATATTCCTGTCCTGAGTGCGGGAAATGTTTTTCAGATAGATCCAGTGTTTACAAACATCAGAGATTGCACACAGGGGAGAAGCCGTATTCCTGTCCTGAGTGCGGGAAATGTTTTTCACAGAAGTCCACTCTTTCCAGACATCAGAGATCTCACACGGGGGAGAAGCCCTATTCCTGTCCTGAGTGAGGGAATAGTTCCTCGCTGAAGTCCTGTCTTCCTGTACATCAGGGGTTCCACACAACCCTCGAGGTGTATTAGTGTGTGCGGGAAATGTCTTGTATATGAATGTTGCTGGACATGTGTGGGGAAGAAGCACACCCTGATATACACCTCAGATATACTCCATGGCTGATCTTCATCATGTAAGAAACAGTTCATAAGGAGATCAGAGATCACCAAAGACATGGATGAAGTGTTGTACCGTGTTGGCCATTGATAGCAGGAGAAAAATAAAAATTGAGTCATTACCTCTCATTGGCTGAGTACATTTTGTGGTATTGAGACGTAGAGGTCTATTATTCTCTTGCAAGTCGTCTTCCAGGACGAAACACGTTAACCCTACCACTTAAAAGGCGGCCCTCTAGGGCTTTTTTAAATAAAAATGGAGTCATTACCTCTCATAGGCTGAGTAGACATTTAGGGATCTATTTTAAAACAAATTGTGGAACGATTGTGACACATATTCGTCCAATCATGACAAACATTGGATCATCGGCTCCATCTAGTGGCAAAAATCTGGCACTCTCCCTTCCTCATACACAAATTTCCCCTTAATATCCGGGTTTATTTTCTCCTTTTCCCCCATTTTCTATGGTGTGATCTTTTCTACAACACTTTGTCATAATAATGTAACACGTTGTGTATTGTATTGTACGACTCCGCCTCCACATTCCAGGCAAGTCATTTTCCTGACCAATCAGATTTTTACATTTACTATTTCTGGATTTTTTATTTTTTTTACTGTAATCTTTTTAAAAGTAAAATTATAATAAAAAATGTATTAAACATAAAAAAGTTGTTTTGTGTCGGTGGAATGACAACAAATTTCAATACCCAACAATTGCTCAAAGGAGACACTTTAAAAGTCTTCACAGGTCATCAATGTAGAGGAAACCCTGAATAATGGGCCTAGAGTGCGGTGATCAGGAGTATATCATATACAGCCCTATGTATAGAGTGCAGTGGTCAGGAGTATATCATATACAGCCCTGTGTATAGAGTGCAGTGGTCAGGTAAAGTAGAGTATTAGAACCATGCCAGTCATACAGTCACTAGGTATAGAGTAATAATAAGAACACACACGATGGTTAGAGACTGTGGAAATGATACAGGAGATGGTTAGAGACTGAGGACATGATACAGGAGATGGTTAGAGACTGAGGACATGATACAGGAGATGGTTAGAGACTGAGGACATGATACAGGAGATGGTTAGAGACTGCCCAGGGTACAGAGTGCAGTGGTCAGAACAGGCTTTCTCCGGGTCTTCTACTGACATTAATTAGATTGCAAGGTCTCTCCTGTTCCGTTCTCTCCATGACATATCATAGAACGAAGCAGTATTGTTCTTTCAGTGTCATCATCCCGTGTTCTGTAAATTTCCACACCAACATCTCCCCCACCATCCTGCTGTATTTGTTGTCTCACCATGTTTACAATGATGGAGATCCAGAGATTGACCGGAGACTTCTTCATATCACCACACCACCTCTTCCTCTACTATTGGGGTGCTAGACCTTTCTATGACCACTCAGGACCCCCAACCTCTTCTATAGGATTGTGAAAATTTCTATCATATTTACTAAGAAGCTGAAAAAGATGTCCATGATGTAGATGAGGGTCATATATAGTATGAGCAGCATCACCCTTCACTCTGTCACCAAGACCTAGTCAGGCAATGCCCAGAATGATACCAATTAGTCTCTGACCAATCTCACGGTTTGGATGGACTTTCTCCTTTTCATTATTTCCAGGTGACCATAAATTAGAGTTCCAAAATCTCCCCTGTGTTCTTGCAGACAGATATACATTTCCCGATGCCTTATGTTGTACAGATTCCTCATGTTCCCCGATATGAGCTCATACATTGAACTTGTTCAATTTTCCAACCAGGAGGGAATGGACTTGGCAAGATACTCTCCCCATGTTGAGGGTATGTGGTTTGGTATGGTTTAGGAGGAAGCATGCTCACTCCCCTCCCCCCATCCTTCCCTGCCCAGTCAGGCTGCATGCTCTAATAAGGATCTAGTATGAATTTCCTGGAGGTGGGGGTTCCATACAGTTTTGTTTGTACTTTGTTTTAAAATGTTGTTTACATTCGCTGGCCAACCAGCAAATCCCCAGTTGATGGCTAAGCCTGGTGGGTATACATTACTGGGTGTTAGGACAATTGTGGCAACCAACCTCCTATTAACCAACCTGAGCAGGATGCTGCCACATTTATAGGCGGTAATAAGACTGCAGCCAAAAGTTGGAATTGGATGAAAACCTATTTAGTTCAGCCATTCGCCAAACCGCCAAAACAAGCCAAATTCTGTTCAAACATGGGTTCAATCCAAACCCAGAGCTCATTTTAAGTGGTCGGTTTATTGGTCCCTTACATTGGTGATCAATAGGAGAAGGACCCCCTTATATCTGGACATGTGAGGTTTGTTTTGTTCCGAATAAATATTCAGACAAATTTTTCATTATTCGGACATTGGTCCAATGAGAGAAGGACCCCTTTATATCAGTGGTCAGTATAGTGGCCCCTTACATTGGTGACCAATGGTAGAAGGACCCCCTTATATCAGTGAAGTGGTCCTTAACATTGATGACCAATGGGAGAAGGACCCCCCTTATATCAGTGGTCAGTGTAGTGGTCCCTTACATTTGTGACTAATGGTAGAAGGACCTCCTTATATCAGTGGTCAGTGTAGGGGTCCCTTACATTGGTGACCAAGGGGAGAAGGACACCCCTATAGCAGTGAAGTGGTCCTTTACATTGGTGACCAATGGTAGAAAGACCCCCTTATATCAGTGGTCAATGTAGTGGTCTCTTACAATGGTGACCAATGGGAGAAGGACCCCCTTATATTAGTGAAGTGGTCCTTTACATTGGTGACCAATGGGAGAAGGACCCCCTTATATCAGTGGTCAGTGTAGTGGTCCTTTAAATGGGTGACCAATGAGAGAAGGACCCCCTTATATCAGTGGTCAGTGTAGTGGTCCCTTACATTGGTGACCAATGGGAGAAAGACCCCTTATATCAGTGATCAGTGTAGTGGTCCCTTACATTGTTGACCAATGTGAGAAGGACCCCCTTATATCAGTGGTCAGTGTAGTGGTCCCTTACATTGGTGACCAATGGGAGAAAGACCCCTTATATCAGTGATCAGTGTAGTGGTCCCTTACATTGGTGACCAATGTGAGAAGGACCCCCTTATATCAGTGGTCAGTGTAGTGGTCCCTTACATTGGTGACCAATGGGAGAAGGACCCCCTTATATCAGTGGTCAGTGTAGTGGTCCTTTAAATGGGTGACCAATGAGAGAAGGACCCCTTTGTATCAGTGGTCAGTGTAGTGGTCCCTTACATTGGTGACCAATGAGAGAAGGACCCCTTTATATCAGTGGTCAGTGTAGTGATCCCTTACATTGGTGACCAATGGGAGAAGGACCCCCTTATATTGTCATCAGTGGGAAGACTGCCCCCCTTACAGGTCATTACTGAGAGACAGAAATTTTTCATTGCTCAAGTAACCCCTAGAACTCTTTGGAAAACCCTGCCTGAGAAAGGCTGGACTAGGCAGTAATATATTTCTATTCCCCCTTGGTGGGAGTGGAGATGACCCCATCTATAAGGATATACAGTACATACACACACAGCACAAGGCCGTGTTCACACTATGAGACGTTTCTCCGGGCTGCAGTTTCTCTGAGCTCCACAAGGTGGTGATCTTCTCACTTCTACCATAGAGACAGGAAGTCTCTATGGAAGACAGGAAGTGAGGTCAGGCACAGACAGGAAGTTCCGGGTGAGAGGTGAGGCGGGAGGAAGTAGAGAGGAGACATTGCTTGAATCGGCAGTAGAGGTAATAAGATCTTATTTTCTATTTACACCCAGTAACCCCCCCCCCCCCCGTCATGTCCGTCCTCTTCCTCCATAGTCACTGTGATGTCTTTTATCTCCAGCAGATGATGATATACACACATATAGCTCCCAACTGTCCCTGGTTTGGAGGGATTGTCCCTCATTCCCAACAAAGTCCCTCTTTCCTCCTTATGTGTCCCTCATGTTGGTCTGATCTATATACGTGTATATAAAATTCCCGGTGCCAAACCTTCCATCCAATTTCTACATTTTTCTGCTGCATTTGTAAATTCCAAAAGCCAATATAAAGGAATATTAGTGGTAAAAATTCACTTTGTGGGTTTAACCGATTTTTATTTTTTTTGTACATTTCTCCATTAAAGGGGGTGTGTCCTATGCCTACAAACTTTATAGGTGTTCCTCAGTCCCATCTCAGAAAGTTGGGAGGTATGTACACATATATAGTGTGAAAACATAGATTAACCCCTTCAGGGTCAGAACATTCCCCCACTTACAGGGCCGGAACATTCTCCTCATTTTGAAAATGTGTTTTTCTTCCATCAATTTCACCTTTTCAGTCTATACTAACAGATTATATGAAAATAAGGGTTGGGGGTTTTATTTAGAGGTGGATTTATGATACGTATGTTTGAATTTATAATCTTTATGGAGGAGGAAATAACTATTCCTGATGTCTGTGAAGGTTCAACACAAGGGATGTGTCTGGATGGTGACTGTATCATTGTGTGTGTCAGGTTCCTATAAGGTGTCAGGATGTCACTGTCTATTTCTCCATGGAGGAGTGGGAGGATTTAGAAGGACACAAGGATCTCTACAAGGACATCATGATGGACAATCAGCCGCCCCTCACATCACCGGGTAAGAGGAGACTTTATTGTAAAGGAGAGAGCAGTACGGAGGGTCCACCTAGATCCCCCATCATCTGATAAACACATAGAAACAATGTATTCAGTCAGTGTGTGTGTTTCCTACAGATGGATCCAGTAATGGGAACCCACCAGAGAGATGTCCCCGTCCTCTGTATTCCCGGGATTCCACACAGGAAGGTCACACCATCCCACACCATCATCAGGTAGATGAGGAACAATCACTGATAGTATCATTAGGATCTGTACATTATCTGCATTGTTACCATTGATGTCATTTTTATTATATATTCAGAGTGGGAACCTGAGAGATCCTAAAGTTGAGGTTAAAGAAGAGATAAAGGAGGAAGATGATGAGGATGGGGTGGTGGAGGAAGAACACAAAGATCTGTACCAGGACACCATGGTGGTGTCATCCAGCTATAGAAACCCACCAGAGAGATGTCCCCGTCCTCTGTATTCCCAGGATTCCACACAGGAAGGTCACACCATCCCTCACCATCATCAGGTAGATGAGGAACAATTATTGGTAGTTATGATTTATACACAAGGTTGTTAGAATGAATGTTTTATTATATATTCAGAGTAGAAACCTCAGAGATGATAATATTGTTGGCAAAGAAGAGTATAAAGAGGAGGATGAGGAGTATGGAGTGATGAAGGAGTTTTCAGAAGGACACAAGGATATGATGGAGCCACTTAATACCAGGAACCCACCAGAGAGATGTCCTCATCCTCTGTATTCCCGGGATTCCACACAGGAAGGTCACACCATCCCTCACTGTTACAAGGTTGGTGGGACGGAGCATCTAAAACATGGACTAGTGGAGATGATCTGTGGATTTTGTATGTAAGATTATATCTTACAGATGATATTCCCTCTTATTCTCTTGGTTCAGAGCGGAGATCCAATCGATATAGAATTTGAGGTTAAATCAGAAGAAGAAGAGACGTATGTGAGGGATGATCAGCAGTCTATGGAGAAGGATGGAATAACAGGGACATTTATAGAGGACACTCCTACAGAGATCAGCACAGGTGGGTCATTAACACTAAATACATTCCTCCACCCATACTTCTCACTGATTGGTCCAGAGTAGGGCGGGGACTGGGTGATATCAGCCTGTAATCCCCTGGTCACTTTCCTGAGCTGTGTTCCCCGTCCTGTATTCCTGTATTTCTCTCGGATAATCTTCCTTCTCTGTGCCGTAGACACAATTTATGTATCTAGACTGGATTTATGGAGATTCTGGGGTTCATCTGCCAGTAAAATGTTGATTTTCACCATAGGTGTTGCTTGACCCAGGGACCTGGGGTATGTACCTTGGGTCTTCTGCCCCATGTCCGGGTCTAGCAAGATCTCAGACAGAAGAATTCTCCCGGGGTTACTTGCTCGACGAGGGATATGTCTGTATAGTCTCAGACCCAAGTCACTGAGTCCAGTCTCAGGAGATGGGAGGCAGCGGTGTGGGACCTCTGCAACTTGTCTCCAGTAAACATTTAATATAACACTGAATACTAATATTATAAGTCCTGAGCCCTGCCCTATATACTCTATGTTGTACATTACATACTCCTGTCCCCTGCACTATATACTCTATATTGTACATTACATACTCCTGACCCCTGCCCTATATACTCTATGTTGTACATTACATACTCCTGACCCCTGCACTATATACTCTATGTTGTACATTACATACTCCCGACCCCCGCACTATATGCTCTATGTTGTACATTACATAGTCCTGACACCCGCACTATATACTCTGTTGTACATTACATACTTCTGACCCCTGCTCTATATACTCTATGTTGTACATTACATACTCCTGACCCCTGCATTATATACTCTGTTGTACATTACATACTTCTGACTCCTGCACTATATACTCTATGTTGTACATTACATACTCCTGACCCCTGCACTATATATTATATGCTTGTCAGGGCTGGGCTCAGCCCTTCCTTGTCAGAGCTCAGTCAGTTAATTGCCAGCACTCTGCATTCCACAGTGACTCACCTGGTCTTCATTTCCTCCTCGTCAGCTAGCTCTGCTACCTATTTAAACTGCTTGGATCAGATCTTCTGTGCCTTCGCCCTGGTCATCATATCTAGAGACCCTCTGCTGTGTTCCTGTGGCCTGGCTGACATCCCTTCTTGTTCCTGTTCTTGTTTGCTGCCTCCGACTACGCTGATCTCTGGCTTCCTGATTTCCTGGCTTGTTCTGACTACCCGATTTGGCTACCAAACCCTGGCTATGTTTTGACTACGCTTACCAGTTGTACCATTCTTACCATTTTATTAAAAGGTGTGATTTTTTACTGCATTTTCTGTCTCCGTCTGTTTCATGGTTCCTGACAGTAGGCGAAGGCCATGAATTCAGAAGATGCAGCCAATCCACCTAGTGGTAATATTTTTTCCAGAATGGATGAGCAGGATCGCCACATGGATCAGTTTGCCATGGCATTACAAACGCTCCTGAGTCGCACGGCTCACCTGGAATCTCCCACTGTGGCTGCTTCCGGTACAACCTGAGTTGCAGGCCGTCCCTGCTGCTGCTCCAGTCTCTGTGCAGGCACCAGCCTCGAGTAACACCTCTATAAGAGGTATGTCTGGTTCCGCTCCGCTTCCCCAGCGATTTGGGGGCGATCCAGTCCAATGCAGAGGGTTTCTCAACCAGGTTGAGATATACTTTGAGATGCTACCCCAGGCGTTTCCCACGGACAGAAGCAAAGTAGGGTTCGTGATATCTTTGCTTTTTGAGAGAGCCTTGGCCTGGGCAAACCCTCTATGGGAGATGAAAAAAGCCGTCGTCCTGAGTTACCCAGAGTTTGTGGCTTCCTTTTAAAGGCTATTTGACGTTCCCTCATGCTCCACTTCTGCTATCAAAAGCCTCCTGTCCATCAAACAGGGTAGGAGAACTGTTGCCGATTACGCCATTGAATTCCGTACTCTAGCAGCAGAAGTTGCTTGGAACAATGAGGCCCTCATGGGTGATTTTTCTCATGGTCTCTCGGATAACATCAAGGATGAGATAGCAGCCTGAGACATTCCCACTGAGCTGGAGAAGTTGATCATGTTTGCCATCCTCATTGACTCCAGACTCATAGAGAGACCTTCCTTTAAGGAACGTTTGCGGAAGCCTCCTGTACGTTTGGCTCCAAGCTTTGTAGTCCCACCCGTGTCTCCCTCACCTCCAATACCTTCTGGTACCGAGTCTGCCAGTGACGTAGAGCCCATGTAGTCGGGCTTCACACGTCTCTCTGTGGATGAGAGGGCCTTTAGGAGAAGGGAGAAATTGTGCCTTTATTGTGGCCAGGCAGGTCACTTCCTTAAGTCTTGTCCTACCCATCCGGGAAAACGCTTGCACCTGAGGGCCTGTAGGGGACAGACCTTAGGTGGCGTTGTTTCGTCCCCAGTTATCCAGAAGGATAAGCCCCTGGTTCCGGTTACTCTTTCTTGGGCTGAGTCATCCGTCGAGATACAGGCTCTAATCGACTCTGGGGCTGCAGGCCTGTTCATAGATGCTGCCTTTGTATGGCAGCACTCGATTCCGCTGCAGCTGCGTGACACTCCACTTGCCATTGAGGCTCTTGATGGGAGACCTCTACATGGCCGTAGGGGCTCTTCACCATGAGATAATCCAATTCCAAGTCATTTCCTCTCCTCATTATCCAGTGGTTCTTGGTTATCCTTGGTTACAGAGGCACAACCCCTCTTTTTATTGGCTTCGTGCTGAGGTTCTTTCCTGGTCGCCACAATGCAGTAATACATGTTTTCAGAAATTGGCTAAGGTCTTGTGCACCTCTTCAGTCTCCTCCCTGCCGGAGGAGTACCGCGATTTTAGCAATGTTTTTGACAAAGGTGAAGCCGGTAGTTTGCCTCCGCACCGGTCGTATGATTGCGTAATTGACCTTCAAACTGGTGCCAAACCCCCTTGTGGCCGGGTTTACCCTTTGTCGGTCTTGGAGGATAAGGCCATGGAGGAGTATGTTGCTGACGCACTTTCTCGAGGATTCATCCATAAATCCTTGTCTCCTGCTAGTGCTTGTTGCTTCTTTGTGAAAAAGAAGAGTGGTTAACATAGACCTTGTATTATTATAGGGATCTCAATCGCGTCACGATTAAGAATGCCTCTCCGATTCCGTTGATTACTGAGTTATTTAACCGCCTCAGGGGAGCAATGGTTTTCACAAAGCTTGATTTGAGAGGGGCATACAATCTCATGAGGATTAAGGAGGGCGACGGGTGGAAAACTGCCTTTAATACCAGAACTGTCCATTATGAATACCTAGTAATGCAGTTTGGTCTTTTGCAACGCTCCGGCATTTTTCCAGGAATTTATAAACGATGTCCTCTGAGATTTGTTGCAGCTATGTGTGGTGGTTTATCTCGACGAAATCCTCATATTTTCCAATTCCCTACAGAGCCACCACAGAGGTGTCTGTCGTGTGCTTCAGAGGTTGAGAGATAATAACCTGTATTGTAAATTGGAGAAGTGTGAGTTCCATCGTGAACAGGTAAAATTCCTGGGTTATGTCATTTCCACTGCTGGTTTTTCAGATGGACCCAGAGAAACTTTCAGTAGTTCTACAGTGGCCCGACCCATGGGTTTACGTCCTCTGCTTTCTTGGCTTTGCCAATTATTATCGGCAGTTTATTCATAACTTCTCGTCTCTGGTCAAGCCCCTGACTTATATGACCAGAAAGGACGGTAACCCTCAGAGTTGGTCTCCGGAGTCCATTAAGGCCTTTGAGAGTCTCAAGGCTGCCTTTGTTTCTGCTCCTGTGTTGGTACATCTTGATTTTACGGTACCTTTTATCCTTGAGGTTGATGCATCTGAGACTTGAGTTTGTGCCCTGCTGTCTCAACGTCCTACCTCTGAGAGCGCTATGCATCACTGTGGCTACTTTTCCAAAAAATTGTCTCCTGCGGAATGCAATTATGAGATTGGGGACAGAGAGTTGTTAGCGATCATTTTAGCCCTTAAAGAATGGAGACATCTCCTCAAAGGTAACACTTTGATAGTTCTCATACTTACTGACCATAAGAATCTCACATTCTTGTCTGAGGCTAAACGCCTCTCTCCCAGAAGGGCGCGATGGGCTCTTTTCTTGTCAAGTTTCAATTACATTGTCTCATTCTTACCCGGTACTAAGAATGTAAGGGCTGACGCCTTGTCACGACAATTTTCCTCCACTTCCAAGATGGAGTCGGTTCCTTGTTCCTGTGATTCCTCCTGATCACATTCTGGCTTTGGTTCGCACCAGTCTCACTTCACCTTTGGGTGACCAGAATTCTTGCCACTCAGATCCATTCTCCTCCTTAGAAACCTTGTGAACGCTGCTTTGTCCCTGAGAGTCTCCGTACTGCCATGCTCCAGACTTACCATTCTCCCAAGGCTGGTGGCCGTCCAGGGAAGAATCAACTCATTTGGGCCATTTGCCAACAATTCTGGTGGCCTAGTCTATGTGTTGATGTAACCGCCTTTATAGCCGCTTGTTCCATGTGTGCTCAGAGTAAGACTCCACGACACCTTCCTGTGGGCCTCCTACAAGCCATACCCAATGGAGAGAGGCCTTGGACCCACCTGTCTATGGATTTCATTGTGGAGTTACCCAACTCTCAGGGCAACACAGTTATCCTTATGGTGGTTGACCGGTTCTCAAAGATGTCACATTGTATTCCACTTAAGAATTTGCCCACATCCAAAGAACTGGTTTCCATTTTTGCTCGGGAGTTCTTTTGCTTACATGGGCTACCCAAGTTTATAATCTCGGACAGGGGTAGCCAGTTTTGTGTCCAGGTTTTGGTGAGCCTTTTGTGCACAATCCCATTCACGACACCATCTGCCTGGAGTTTGCATGATCTCCCTGTGCCTGCGTGGGTTTCCTCCGGGTACTCCGGTTTCCTCCCACACTCCAAAGACATGCTGGTAGGTTAATTAGATCCTGTCGAAAAATTGGCCAAATATGTGTATGTTGTATGTGTATGTAAGCGTGTCAGGACCCCATGGGGCAAAGGACCGCGCTATACTGCAGATGGACACCGGCAGCAAAAAGCGCCCTGAGGCGATTCAGTTCGCATAGGTAGCGCTATACAAGTCACTCATTCACTCATTCATTCACTCATTCACAATTGGGAATTCAGATTTCCTTCTCCTCTGTGTATCACCCGCAGTCCAATGGGGCTGCAGAATGAGACAACCAGTCCTTGGAGCAGTTTTTACGTTGCTACATTTCTGACCACCATAACAACTGGTCAGACCTCTTACCCTGGGCAGAGTTTGCTTACAATAGTGCTGTCAATACTGCTTCCCATTTGTCTCCATTCATGGCGACATATGGTTTCCAACCATCCATGTTGCCTGACTCATTTGTTTCTTGGAGCATTCATGCACTGGAGGAGCATCTCCATGGTCTTCATTACGATTGGGTACAGGTCCAAGAGTCCTTGCAATGTGCCAATGATAGGTACAGACTCCATACTGACTGCGGACACCTACCTGTGCCTTCCTACCAACTTTGGGACAGGATCTGGCTGTCATCTCACAACCTCCAACTCCGTGTTCTCTCATTAAAACTGGCACCACGGTTTATTGGGCCATTCCGTATTCTCCGTAGGATCATCCCAGTGGCTTACACTTTAGACCTTCCTTCTAATAAGCATATTTCTAATCTATTTCATGTCTCCTTATTAAAACCTTTGGTATGCAACCACTTCACCACCTCAGTACCACGTCCTCAGCCAGTTCAGGTTGAGAACCATGAGGAGCATGAGATACAATCTATCGTTGATTCCTGTAGGTTCCGTGGGCGCATACAGTACCTGGTTCATTGGAAAGGGTATGGTCCAGAGGAACACTCTTGGGTCTCATCTTTGGACGTACATCCTGATGGCCTCCTCCGTAGTACTTCCATAGACGGTTTCCCCTCAAACCTGCTGGTCCCCCGAGAGGGGTTGTCGTTGAGGAGGGGGTACTGTCAGGGCTGGGCTAAGCCCTTCCTTCTCAGAGCTTTGTGCTCAGCTGTCGGTTAATTGCCAGCACTCTGCATTCAACAGTGACTCACCTGGTCTTCATTTCCTCCTCGTCAGCTAGCTCTGCTAGCTATTTAAACTGCTTGGATCAGATCTTCTGTGTCTTCGCCCTGGTCATCATATCTAGAGACTCTGCTGTGTTCCTGGTTCCTGATCCTGTCTGCTGCCTCTGACTTCGCTGATCCCTGGCTCCCTGATTTCCTGGCTTGTTCTGACTACCCGATTTGGCTACCGAGCCCTGGCTATGTTTTGACTACGTTTACCAGTTGTACCATTTTTACCATATTATTAAAAGGTGTGATTTGTACTGCATTTTCTGTCTCCATCTGTTTCATGGTTCCTGGCAATGTTGTACATTACATACTCCTGACCCCTGCATTATATACTCTTGTACATTACATAGTCCTGACAGTCATCACATAATCTCCTCATCGCTGTCACTCCTATAAAAGACAGTTCTCGTTGTTTCCTCACTCTCTGACTAAGGTCCATGAATAAAGAAATGAACTGGTAGGAGATCAGAGGACCCATTTACTAGTTATCTTGAGGGGGGAATTGTAAGATCCTCGGAGACAAAGCTGCCTGATGTGGGCGGAGTCCTGGTTTAGGGGAACCAATCTGCTCATGTCTAATAATAATCTTTGTATTTCTATTTTAGTAGATGGACGGGAGATGAGGAAAACCTCAGAGGATTGTCTCACTTTGTCCCCAGACTGTAAAGTAGAAGATGAGGACATCACACAGTATAGTCCAGGAGAAAACCCGACTACCTCATATGTCCATCCGGCACCACACAGTGTAGATGGACCATCGTATTCCTCTTATCCTGAGGAACCTCAGACTGTGAGGGATGGTGCCGGACCATCGTATTCCTCTTATCCTGAGGAACCTCAGACTGTGAGTGACAGTGTTATCCTT
Organism: Aquarana catesbeiana; assembly: GCF_042186555.1. NCBI lineage: Eukaryota > Metazoa > Chordata > Amphibia > Anura > Ranidae > Aquarana > Aquarana catesbeiana. The sequence goes on along the minus strand of NC_133331.1, from coordinate 294,411,116 downwards.
CCAAGTGATAAGAGGCTTTCCTGTACTGAGTGCGGGAAGTGTTTCCGTCTTAAATCCCGTCTTAATAAGCATAGAAGAGTTCACACAGGGAAGAAACCGTATTCCTGTTCTGAATGCGGGAAATGTTTTGCAGGAAAAACACATCTTGTCACACATCAGAGGTCTCACACCGGGGAGAAGCCATATTCCTGTTCTGAGTGTGGGAAATGTTTTATATCTCAGTCCTATCTTTCCCTACATCAGAGATCGCATACAGGGGAGATGCCGTTTTCCTGTTCTGAATGTGGGAAATGTTTTTCAGTAAAATCCCAACTTGTCAAACATCAGAGATCTCACACGGAAGAGAAGCATTTTTCCTGTTCTGAGTGTGGGAAATGTTTTTCAGAGAGTTCCCATCTTTACAGACATCAGAGGTCTCACACGGGGGAGAAGCCATATTCCTGTCCTGAATGTGGGAAATGTTTTTCAGTGAAGTCCACCCTTTCTAAACATCAGAGAACGCACACGGGGGAGAAGCCTTTTTCCTGTTCTGAGTGTGGGAAATGTTTTTCAGAGAGTTCTCATCTTTACAGACATCAGAGGACTCACACGGGGGAGAAGCTGCATTCCTGCCCTGATTGTGGGAAATGTTTTTCAAGTAAGTCCATTCTACATGCACATCAGAGATCTCACACTGGGGAGAAGCCGTATTCCTGTCCTGAGTGCGGGAAATGTTTTTCAAGTAAGTCCAATCTCCCCAGACATCAGAGGTTGCACATGAGGAAGAAGCCACTTTCCTGTCCGGTGTGCGGTAAATGTTTTTCATTTAAGTCCAATCTTTACAAACATCAGATATTGCACAGGGGTGAGAAGCCGTATTTCTGTCCTGAGTGCGGGAAATGTTTTGCAGATAAGTCCAGTTTTTACAAACATCGGAGATTGCACACGGGGGAAAAGCCGTATTGCTGTTCTGAGTGTGGGAAATGTTTTTCACAGAAGTCCAATCTTTACAGACATAAGAGATCTCACACGGGGGAGAAGCCGTATTCCTGTCCTGAGTGCGAAAAATGTTTTGCAGATAAGTCCAGTCTTTCTATACATCAGAGATCTCACACAGGGGTGAAGCCGTATTCCTGTCCTGAGTGCGGGAAATGTTTTTCAGCTAAGACCAATTTTAACAAACATCAGAGATTGCACACGGGGGAGAAGCCGTATTCCTGTCCTGAGTGTGGAAAATGTTTTGCCGATAGGTCCACTCTTTGCAAACATCAGAGATTGCACACGGGGGAGAAGCCATTTTCCTGTCCTGAGTGTGGAAAATGTTTTGTTGATAAGTCCAGTCTTTGCAAACATCAGAGATCTCACACGGGGGAGAAGCCGTATTCCTGTCCTGAGTGCGGGAAATGTTTTTCACAGAAGTCCCATCTTTCCACACATAAGAGATCTCACACAGGGGAGAAGCCACATTGCTGTCCTGAGTGCGGGAAATGTTTTTCAGATAAGTCCAGGTTTTACAGACATCAGAGATCTCACACGGGGGGAGAAGCCGCATTCCTGTCCTGAGTGAGGGAATTGTTCCTCACTGAAGTCCTGTCTTCCTGTACATCAGGGGGTCCCACACAACCCTCGAGGTGTATTAGTGAGTGGGGGAAATGTCTTGTATATGAATGTTGCTGGACATGGGGGGAAGAAGCACACCCTGATATACACCTCAGATATACTCCATGACTGATCTTCATCATGTAAGAAACAGTTGATAAGGAGATCAGAGATCACCAAAGACATGGATGAAGTGTTGTACCGTGTTGGCCATTCATAGCAGGAGAAAAATAAAAAATGGAGTCATTACCTCTCATTGGCTGAGTACATGTTGTGGTGGAAGATTTCACAGAAATTTAGGGATCTATTTTAACACAAATTGTTGAACGAATGTGACACGCATTGGTCTAATCATGACAAATATTGGATCTTCGGCTCCATCTAGTGGCAAAAGTCTGTCACTGTGGATTTAATACCGACCATTGACATAAAACAGAAAATACCACATTAGGCCACTAGATGGCGCTAAGTAGCATAGAAATTATCTCCATCTAGTGGCCAAATGCAATAATTTCCATTGTAAATGAATGGAAACCATTCGACCAGCACAGCAAATATCCTAATAACGTTCATCTTTTCCCCATTCACACAGAAGGAATGTACATGGACTTCCCCCGGATGCATTTCTATGCACATATTTTATGAATAGACCCCTAAATGTCAGGAGACGTTTATATAAAGATGGGAAGTATGTAGCAGATAAATGAATAGACCTCCTAGCAATGTTATTACCAGGCTGCAGCTAGGGGGAGCTCTAATGTGTGAGCACAGCAGAGTGATCCCGTCTAGGTCACATTAACCTTTTCACTTTCAGATGTTTTTGCATTATTTTAGACCTGAAAATTAGATAAAACCCCCAAACGTATATTATCTGAAAGCAGAGGCCCAGGAGAAAAAAATGGTGGTGATTGTTAAGGTGTTCCTCGTAAACAAATTTCCCTTTAATATCCGGGTTTATTTTCTCCTTTCCCCCCATTTTCTATGGTGTGATCTTTTCTACAATACTTTGTTATAATAATGTAACACGTTGTGTATTGTATTGTACGACTCCGGCTCCACATTCCAGGCAAGTCGTTTTCCTGACCAATCGCATTTCTACCTTTTACTATTTCCTGATTCTATGACTGTAATCTGTTTAAAAGTAAAATTATAATAAAGAAATGTATTGAACAGAAAAAAGTTGTGTGTGTCGGTGGAATGACAACAATTGCTCGTAGTGTTGCCCGCTGTCACAGCGGTCACACCCGGTTTCCCGGCCAATGCACCAGATAAATGTTGCAGCAAACGGCTCTTTGAGTTCTGGGAAACCAGGAATGGACTCCGGACACGGACTCCAGAAAAACAAACCTTTTATTTCACCAGCGAAATGACCCAGCACCGACGTTAATGCTTCTGTGAGTCAGACCCGACATGTTCTTGCAGCCGGTCTATAATCTCTAGGTCAAATGTTCCCTTTGGCCCATAGCAAGGCCAGTCTTTTTCACATAATACTTCTAATCTTTTAGGACTGAGTTTCAGCTTGCAACCTTTGCAGGAACCCTTCCTAAAATTTGCGGTCAAACACTGTAAGGGGGACAAAACTAATGACTGGTTTCCACCCATTATGTAGCCTACAGACACCAAGACAGACACAGAGGGTTGGGTAAGGTTTTGAGAATCCGGTGAGGGGTCTGAATTCTAGACACAAATAGGGTTACTAAACAACACTTTTTCCTATCAGCGACTGACGCGGTCTCCTGGCTGAGAAATGCGCTTACACGGGGTCCACACTCACTTCGTTGCTAAGCAACGTCTCATACAGACACAATTCACACCAACCTCTACCACCCAATTGTTACTGACTGAGTTCTGCCCGAGATGCGCAACCTTCCAATGGGTTTTCCTCGGGAGATGATCAGGTTCTCCTTCCCTCAAATGTCGTTGAGAGGCCCCATCTGACAGATATCCCAAATCAAAAAGCAGAGATCTCACCTGTTCCTGACATTGGAGCTCCAATTGTCTGGTTCCCAAGTCCGATTCCAGACACCGACAGGGTGGTCCTAGAGCAGACAATTGAGATGTAGCGTGGTCTCCCAGACAATTGGTCTGGGGGCATCAGAGACAGCACGGCAACCCAAGAGGCTGTTTTTAGCAGGCCAGTCCCCGTGGGTCTGGTGGAATGCTACCTGGCACACCTGGTTTCCCGGGCCAATGCACCAGAGAAATGTTGCAGCAAATTTGTCTTTGAGTTCTGGGAAACCAGTAATGGACTCCGGAGACGGACTCCAGGAAAACCTTTTATTTCACCAGCAAATGACCTAGCACCGACTCTTGCCAGAATGCCAGGTGGGCTCTTATAGGCGTTTATCTGTGTTCATCAGCCAATTAGATTAATTGACTGACTATTTAGGAGACTGGAATCCAACACATATCTAGCTCTGATGAAATTCGCTTGCCGAATGAAACACGTCAGCTAGATGCCCCTGTGCTCACCACGGACCTATCACCCTCCCATCTCCCACTCCTCTTGCCCTGGGAACAATGGATTTAAAGATTCACTTAACATGAACACGAATGTGTGCACTGACTTCTATTAATGACTGCAGTTCAAACAGCAAGTATCCTCTACAGATGAGCTAATTTCCAACTGCTGTGAATGAACTTGCCCCTGACTCAGAGATCCTGACGGAGGAACTGAATGGAGCTATCTTCACACACCAGGAGATCAGCGCACCGCTGACGTGGATCAAGCTTCCGCCCTGAGCCCTTTCACACAGGCTTCAACTTCAGCGTTGTACGGCCGGTGTGTGTGTCTCTAGCGCTGTGTGCTGAGAAATGTCAGCAGTTTGAACACGGTGAAGCTACCGAATACCTCTACATGGATCAGTAAGTTCGTTCATGTTGACACAGCTGTTACTTTCGAAGGGATACATGTTTGTGGACAATTATCTGTTTATCCACTAGTGAGTGTTTCAGCTAGCTAATGAGATGAATCCTCACCATAACCTATGTATATAGACCCGGGTCAGAGAAACACATCTATCCATTCATCCATAGCGCTCTCTATCACTGAAGCCGATCTATTACATGGTGTTACTGCAGTAGATTCTTTACAACAGTGCGAGTGTTAGGAGAACTTTTTATTAATTAAGACTGCTCCAGCAACCCTCCGTGTGCTTTTTTCATCTGTTCCCCTTTCAGTTACTGTATTAGGGCAGGCACCAACTTGGTGTACCCCCCCCCCCAGACTGCTGTTAATTACTGACAACATTTTATCTGGTATACTACAAAGTTACTTGTTACCCTTTTAGGATATTGTCAGTTGGCAACTAGTGGGTGAATGCTGAAAAAAATACCCCCAAATAAGGTTGTGGGACTTTAACGGCAACAGCGTAATGTAAAAACAATTTTATTCCATAGAAAAATGTATGTATATATACAAAACATTAGCATAGTTAATAAACATAACACAGTGAACACAATAAAAAGCTGAAACACAGCTGTACTGATGTGCATTGGATAAAGATGCTTGTAATGTCTTCCACGAAGGCCTACGCGTTTCGGGATTGAAACTGAGCGTCCCTTCGTCAAGGGCGACTCGTGGGACAAGCTCTTTCCAAACATGACAGTGTTGGAGCACCCATTGCCCAAATCACAGTGGCGGATTGTCAAAACCACCCACGGATCCAAAAAAACGGAGCCTGGGTGTGTGTGGCTGGCCCCACTCTGCCCACACTGATCCACCCCCAAAAAAGAGACACCGAATCACGGAGCCCGTCCAAGAGGGTACTGTGTCAGGAAGGCACAGACCCAAGTGGATGTCTGAGTGCTAGAAAATATACAGTGGTGAAACTAGGGCGAGTAGAAAAAGGGCTATATGAAGGAAGTGTGGGGTACCAATTGAATGGTCATTGATTAGCTCGCATGAACATATTGATCTTCACACCAGCAGAGTTGGTTTAAGGCTCTTTAGTTAGTGGGCGTCAGATCTTGCAGCATCTATGTCCAAACGGGTCGCCTCCGTTCAGGGCAATGGGTGGGTGAATGCTTGTATGACTGAAGGGTGCTGCTTGTGGTGATCACCTGGTATATGATAATGTTATCATTATTTTAACTTCATGGTGGAGGTATTGTGGTATTTAACATATTTTTATTGTGGGTGGAATTTTTGTTTTTTCTAATAAAGAATTCTATATAAACTTTTTGTAATTTTGGGTGTTCCTTTCTTCTGAAGAATCCTTGTCCAGGCCCCTTTGGGGTCCCTTTCCCATCTTCCCCCCCTCTCCCCCGTCCCCTGGTCTTTTTTATAAGCTGTTGCATGATTAAGGGGAACTTGCCTTGGTAGCCCCATGCCACTAATTATGTAATCTGAGCTACCGGCACAAGACCCGATGTCCCTGAGTGGGTGTAGTGTTTTTACAACAATTATTTCTGTTTGGATATTGTTACACTCCCCATCTTAGTGACCTACTTTATAGACGCTGTCCTCCTGAGTTTTCAAACCGTTTTTTTCTAGATGTATATTTTCTGATGTCTTATGTTGTACAGATCCCTCATGTTCCCCGATACGAGCTCATACATTAAACTTGGTCAACTTTCCAACCAGGAGGGAATGGACTTGGCAAGATAATCTCCCCATGTTGAGGGTATGTGGTTTGGTATGGTTCAGGAGGAGGCATGCTCACTCCCCACCCCCCACCCTTTCCTGGGCAGTCAGGCTGCATGCTCTAATAAGGGTCTAGTATGAATTTCTTGGTGGTGGGGGGTCCATACAGTTTTTTTCGTACTTTTATTAACATTTACATTTACCGGCCAACCAGCAAATCCCCAGTTGACAGCTGAATAAGCCTGGTGGATTTACATCACTGGGTGTTAGGACACTTGTGGCAACCAACCTCCTATCAACCAACCTGAGCAGGAAGATTCCATTCGGCAATTCGCCAACCACCTAAACAAGCCAAATTCTGTTCAAACATGGGTCCAGTCCAAACCCAGAGCTCTAGTTTTAGTGGTCTGTTTATTGGTCCCTTACATTGGTTACCAATGGGAGAAAGACCCCCTTATATCAGTGGTCAGTGTAGTGTAGGGTTGTCACCTGTCCGGGATTCACCCGGACAGTCCAGTTTTTGAATAATGTGTCCAGATTTCAGACTGTCTGAAACCCGGACACATTATTCAGACGGGACTGCAACCCCCCCCCCCCCCCATCTGACCTAGGCGTGCCTGGGCCCACCATATTCACCCAGTGCAGCACAGATTCCTCTTATTGCCGGAGTTGCACACACCTATGCTCCCCATTAACCAACCACCCAATGCATAGGCCCCCTCCCTCCCTTCTCTGTCCTGCCCCTGAACAAGTGAGTACACTAAGGTAAGAGGGACTCAGATGTAAGGGGTGCTCTGTGGACTCTGATGTAAGGGGGAGCTTTGGGAACCCTGATTTAATGGGTAATGCTGGGAATTCTGATGTAGGTGGGGGCTTCGGTAAGCAGAAACCCCCTTACATCAGAGTTCCGGTTTGGCTTGAAGAAAGATGGCAACTCTAGTGTAGTGGTCCCTTACATTGGTGACCAATGGGAGAAGGACCCTCTTATATCAATGGTCAGTGTACTGATCTCTTACATTGGTGATCAATGGGAGAAGGACCCTCTTATATCAGTGTAGTGGTCCCTTACACTGGTGATCAATGGGAGGACCCCCTTTGTATCAGTGGTCAGTGTAGTGGTCCCTTATATTGGTTACCAATGGGAGAAGGATCCCCTTATATCAGTGGTCAGTGTAGAGGTCCCTTACATTGGTGAACAATGGGAGAAGGACCTCTTATATCAGAGTAGTGGTCCCTTACATTGGTGACCAATGGAAGGAGGACCCCCCCCTTATATCAGAGTTCAGTGGGAGAAGGGCGTTCTTACATCATCATCAGTGGGAGAAGGATCCCCTTACAGATCATTGATGTCAGTGGTTACCGAGAGACAGAAATTGTTCATTGCTCAGGAAACCCCTAGAAACATTTGGAGGAACCCTGGCTGAGAAAGGCTGGACTAGGCATTAATATATTTCTCTCCCCCTTGGTGGGAGTGGAGATGAACCCATCTATAAGGATATACAGTACATACACACAGCACAAGGCCGTGTTCACACTACGAGACATTTCTCGGGGCTGCAGTTCCTCTGAGCTCCACAAGATGGTGAGCTTCTCACTTCTACCATAGAGACAGGAAGTCTCTATGGAAGACAGGAAGCGATGTCAGGCTTAGACAGGAAGTGATGTCAGGTACAGACAGGAAGTTCTGGGTTAGAGGTGAGTTGGGAGGAAGTAGAGAGGAGACGTTGCTGGAAGTGGCAGCAGAGGAGGTAATAAGATCTTATTTTCTATTTACACCCAGTAACCCCCCGTCATGTCCGTCCTCTTCCTCCATAGTCACTGTGATGTCTTTTATCTCCAGCAGATGATGATACACATATATATAGTCCTAGATTACCCTCTTCAGGGGCAGAACATTCCCCCACATACGGGGCCGGAACATTCTCTTCATTTTGGAGATGTGTCACCTTTCCCACCAATCACCTTCTCACCTCATCAGTCTATACTAATGGATTATACCACTTTTATTGGGAAGTAGGGGTTTCTATAGACAAAAAGGATTAGAGGCGTCCGGACCTCAAAGCCATTACAAATGCTAAACTGAATGTTCCTTTGTGTGTAATCCTACTGGGGTCCGTTCTTACATGATGGAAACCCTCATATTATCCCCCCCCCCCAATCCTAATATTGTACAACCAGTACAGTCCTCATCAATCTCTCTTATCAATTAATGGTCTACAGGAAACCTGTATAGATCACATGATCAATGAGGATGGAGGAGGACCGGAGTCACATGACTGAGAAGATACTAAACCTCACCCTGGAGATCATCTACCTGCTGACCGGAGAGGTGAGGAGGATTCTGGGAGGTCACATGACATCACTCTTATCTCTATTAATAAAACACAGACCTGACCGGAGAGGTGAGGAGGATTCTGGGAGGTCACATGACATCACTCTTATCTCTATTAATAAAACACAGACCTGACCGGAGAGGTGAGGAGGATTCTGGGAGGTCACATGACATCACTCTTATCTCTATTAATAAAACACAGACCTGACCGGAGAGGTGAGGAGGATTCTGGGAGGTCACATGACATCACTCTTATCTCTATTAATAAAACACAGACCTGACCGGAGAGGTGAGGAGGATTCTGGGAGGTCACATGACATCACTCTTATCTCTATTAATAAAACACAGACCTGACCGGAGAGGTGAGGAGGATTCTGGGATTCTAACATGATATTCCTATTGGTTCTCCAATACAGAGATTTCCTCTTGTGAAGTCAGGTGATCATATGACCATCACAGTGCCTCCATGTGACTCCCTAAAACCTGAGAGACACAACATGGAGAAGATTCTAGAAGTCACCAAGAAGATGATGGAGCTGCTGACAGGAGAGGTGAGGAGGATTCTGGGAATTCTGGGACATTATCCAGTAACAGACAAGGGATGTGTCTGGATGGTGACTGTATCATTGTGTGTGTCAGGTTCCTATAAGGTGTCAGGATGTCACTGTCTATTTCTCCATGGAGGAGTGGGAGTATTTAGAAGGACACAAGGATCTCTACAAGGACGTCATGATGGACAATCAGCCGCCCCTCACATCACCGGGTAAGAGGAGACTTTATTGTAAAGGAGAGAGCAGTACGAAGGCTCCACCTAGATCCCCCATCATCTGATAAACACATAGAAACAATGTATTCAGTCAGTGTGTGTGTTTCCTACAGATGGATCCAGTAATGGGAACCCACCAGAGAGATGTCCCCGTCCTCTGTATTCCCGGGATTCCACACAGGAAGGTCACACCATCCCCCACCATCATCAGGTAGATGAGGAACAATCACTGATAGTATCATTAGGATCTGTACATTATCTGCATTGTTACCATTGTTGTCATTTTTATTATATATTCAGAGTGGAAACCTGAGAGATCCTAAAGTTGAGGTTAAAGAAGAGATAAAGGAGGAAGATGATGAGGATGGGGTGGTGGAGGAAGAACACAAAGATCTGTACCAGGACACCATGGTGGAGTCATCCAGCTACAGAAACCCACCAGAGAGATGTCCCCGTCCTCTGTATTCCCGGGATTCCACACAGGAAGGTCACACCATCCCTCACTGTTACAAGGTTGGTGGGATGGAATATCTAGAACATGGACTCGTAGAGATGATGTGTGGATTTCTTATGTGATGTCACAATAATAAAGCTTATATTTTCTTGAATTAGAGTGGAGATCCAATCGATATAGAATTTGAGGTTAAAGCAGAAGAAGAAGAGAGGTATGTGAGGGATGATCAGCAGTCTATGGAGGAGGATGGAATAACGGGGACATTTATAGAGGAGGACACTCCTACAGAGATCAGCACAGGTGGGTCATTAACACTAAATACATTCCTCCACCCATACTGCTCACTGATTGGTCCAGAGTAGGGTGGGGACTGGGTGATATCAGCCTGTAATCCCCTGGTCACTTTCCTGAGCTGTGTTCCCCGTCCTGTATTCCTGTATTTCTCTCGGATAATCTTCCTTCTCTGTCCTGCAGACACAATTTATGTATCTAGACTGGATTTATGGAGATTCTGGGGTTCAGCTGGCAGCAAAATGTTCATTTTCACCATAGGGTTTGCTTGACCTAGGCACCTGGGGTATGTACCTTGGGTATTCTACCCCAATCCCGGGTTTAGCAAGACCTCTGACAGAACAATCCCCCCAGGGTTACTTGTTCTGTTATTTGCTGTCTGTGCCGGGTGGAGGGATATGTCTGTATAGTCTCAGACCCAAGTCACTGAGTGCAGTCTCAGGAGATGGGAGACAGCAGTGTGGGACCTCTGCAACTTGTCTTCAGTAAACATTTCAGCCACCACTGATTACTGAATTCCTCTCCAGTGGTGATCCCTGTCCTCTCCCTCTCAGGCGGTGATCCCTGTCCTCTTCCTTCTCCAGGCCCTTCTGGTCTGGTATAGATTTTAAGGGGGCCCCACACCAAAAATTTATAAGAACACGGCGTAGGCCCCCCTCCAAAAACATACCAGACCCTTATCCGAGCATGCAGCCCGGCAGGCCAGAAAAAGGGGGGACAGGTGAGCGCCCCCCCACCTCCTGAACCATACCAAGCCACATGCCCTGAACATAGTGAGTGCTTTGGGGTGGGGGGACTCTGCTCCTCCACCCCAAAGCACCTTGTCACCATGTTGATACTGACAAGGGCCTCTTCCCGACAACTCTGTCTGGTGGTTGTGGGGGTCTGCGGGCAGGGGGCTTATCGGAATCTGGAACCCCCTTTAACAAGGGGACCCCCAGATGCCAGCCTCACCTCCTATGTGAAGGAGTATGGGGTACATATTACAACTACTCATTCACCAAAAAAGTGTCAAAATAAATAAAAACAGGAGGCAGTTTCTGACAATTATTTTATGAAAAATAAAAAAAAATGTTCCCCAATGTGGAGCCATCAATCACGACGCCCACCGGGCTTGAAAAAAACAAACACTCTTCTGTCAACTAAGGCAAACCACTCCCTTGTGACGCCACCGACTGGTGCATGCTGGGTTGTTTACGTCACAAGGGGGCGGTGCTACCAGATGACGTCACCAGGTTGCTCCTCCCTTTCCTGTATAAGAGCTGTCAAACAGCAAGCCAGGCATGGGGCGGTTTGCCTTAGTTGACGGAAGAGTGTTTTTTTTTTTTCAGTCCCGGCAGCAGGCAGTGTGATTGAGGATGGATCTACATCGGGGGACATTGTTTGTTTTTTTATTTTTAACAAAGAAATTGTCAAAAACTGCCTCCTGTTTTTATTTATTTTTACCCTTTTTCTTGTTGAATGGGTAGGGGTACAATATACCCCATACTCCTTCACCTAGGAAGGGGGCCTGGAATCTAGGGGCCCTCTTGTTAAAAGAGGGGCTTCCAGATTCCAATAAGCTCCCTGCCCGCAGATCCCCACAACCACGGCCCAGGGTCGTAGGAAAGGGGCCCCTGTCCCCATCAACATGGGGACAGGGTGCTTTTGGGTGGGGGGGGCAGAGCCCTGCCCCAAAGCACCCTCCCCATGTTGAGGGCATGTTGCCTGGTGTGGTCCAGGGGGAGGGGGCACACTTCCTCATCCCTCTCCCCTTTCCTGATCTGCCAGACTGCATGTTCGGAAAAGGGTCTGGTATAGGTTTTGGGGGGACCCCATGCCCTTTTCTTTTTTGGTGTGGGGTTTCTCTTAATATCTATACCAGACCTAAAGGGCAGTTTGTTTGTTTTTTCTCTATTGCTGGGAATTTAAATGTCATTTGATTCATTTTTATTCCTTTTATAAATGTCAGTTTTGCTGCAGCAGGTTCTATACACGGTACAGATGTGCCACTTTACAGGCAGACTAAGGGGACCCCCCCAGGCACGATATTTAAAGGCATTTTTAATTTTTATTGTTTAACTTTAAGCATCATTAAAATTATTGCTTCTGGAAAACAATTAAAAAAAAAAAAAAAAAGATTTTGTATTGATACATGTCCCCCAGGGCAGTTCCTGGACCCCCATACCCTTTTTATGGTCAATAACTTGCATATAAGTCTTCAAAATGGGGACTTTTGATTTTTAAGTTCGGGTCCTAAAGACTATAATAGAGTAGTAGTGCGAACCGAACCGGGGGTTTTTCGGCCCATCTGTAATGACAATGAGTGATAGAGGGGGTGGGGACACTCGTCCTATAATCCCCTCATCACTGTCACTCCTATAAAAGACAGTTCTCGTTGTTTCCTCACTCTCTGACTAAGGTCCATGAATAAAGAAATGAACTGGTAGGAGATCAGAGGACCCATTTACTAGTTACCTTGAGGGGGGAATTGTAAGATCCTCAGAGACAAAGCTGCCTGATGTGGGCGGAGTCCTGGTTTAGGGGAACCAATCTGCTCATGTCTAGTAATAATCTTTTTATCTCTATTTTAGTAGATGGACGGGAGATGAGGAAAACCTCAGAGGATTGTCTCACTTTGTCTCCAGACTGTAAAGTAGAAGATGAGGACATCACACAGTATAGTCCAGGAGAAAACCCGACTACCTCAAATGTCCATCCGGCACCACACAGTGTAGATGGACCATCGTATTCCTCTTATCCTGAGGAACCTCAGACTGTGAGGGACGGTGCCAGACCATCGTATTCCTCTTATCCTGAGGAACCTCAGACTGTGAGGGACGGTGCCGGACCATCGTATTCCTCTTATCCTGAGGAACCTCAGACTGTGAGGGACGGTGCCGGACCATCGTATTCCTCTTATCCCGAGGAACCTCAGACTGTGCGGGACGGTGCCGGACCATCGTATTCCTCTTATCCCGAGGAACCTCAGACTGTACGGGACGGTGCCGGACCATCGTATTCCTCTTATCCTGAGGAACCTCAGACTGTGAGGGACGGTGCCGGACCATCGTATTCCTCTTATCCTGAGGAACCTCAGACTGTGCGGGACGGTGCCGGACCATCGTATTCCTCTTATCCTGAGGAACCTCAGACTGTGAGGGACGGTGCCATCCTTCCAACAGACAAGAGGTTTCCCTGTCCTGAGTGTGGGAAGTGTTTCCGTTTTAAATGCCGTCTTAATGCACATAAAAGATCTCACACACGTGAAATGCCAGAATTGGAAAAGCTGTATTCCTGTCCTGAGTGCGGGAAGAGTTTCCATTATAAATCCAGACTTGATCTTCATAAAGTAACTCACACCAGAGAGAAGCCACATTCCTGTACTGAGTGTGGGAAGCGTTTCAGTTTTAAATCCGGCCTTAATGAGCATAAAAAATCTCACACAGGTGAGAAGCCGCATTCCTGTCCTGAGTGCGGGAAATGTTTTTCACAGAAGGCCCATCTTACCACACATCAGAGATGTCACACTGGAGAGAAGCCGTATGCCTGCCCTGAGTGCGGAAAATGTTTCCGTTTGAAAGGCAATCTTACTGTACATAAAAGATATCACACTGGTGAGAACCTGTATTCCTGTCCTGAGTGCGGGAAGTGTTTCCCTTGTAAATCCAAACTTAATCTTCATAATATAAATCACACAGGAGAGAAGCCGTATTCCTGTCCTGAGTGCGGGAAATGTTTCCGTTTTAAAGGCAATCTTACTGTACATAAAAGATATCACACAGGTGAGGAGCCATATTCTTGTACTGAGTGCGGGAAAAGATTTTTAAACAAATCACATCTTTCAAGTCATCAGAGATATCACACTGGAGAAAAACCATATTTCTGTTCTGAGTGCGGGAAATGTTTTTCAAACAAGCCTGAACTTACCAAACATCAAAGATTTCACACGGGAGACAAACCGTATTCCTGTCGTGAGTGCGGGAAATGTTTTTCACAGAGGTCCAGTCTTTGCACACATCAGAGATCTCACACGGGGGAGAAGCTGTATTCCTGTGCTGTGTGCGGGAAATGTTTTGTACAAAAATCAGAGCTCGTAAAACATCAAAATTCTCACTCAGAAGAAAACCCGGCTACATCAAATGTCCATCCGGCACCACACAGTGTAGATGGACCATCGTATTCCTCTTATCCTGAGGAACCTCAGACTGTGCGGGACGGTGCCGGACCATCGTATTCCTCTTATCCTGAGGACCCTCAGACTGTGCGGGACGGTGCCGGACCATCGTATTCCTCTTATCCTGAGGAACCTCAGACTGTGCGGGACGGTGCCGGACCATCGTACTCCTCTTATCCCGAGGAACCTCAGACTGTGCGGGACGGTGCCGGACCATCGTATTCCTCTTATCCTGAGGAACCTCAGACTGTGCGGGACGGTGCCGGACCATCGTACTCCTCTTATCCCGAGGAACCTCAGACTGTGCGGGACGGTGCCGGACCATCGTATTCCTCTTATCCTGAGGAACCTCAGACTGTGAGGGACGGTGCAGGACCATCGTATTCCTCTTATCCTGAGGAACCTCAGACTGTGAGGGACGGTGCCAGACCATCGTATTCCTCTTATCCTGAGGAACCTCAGACTGTGAGGGACGGTGCCGGACCATCGTATTCCTCTTATCCTGAGGAACCTCAGACTGTGAGGGACGGTGCCGGACCATCGTATTCCTCTTATCCTGAGGAACCTCAGACTGTACGGGACGGTGCCGGACCATCGTATTCCACTTATCCCGAGGAACCTCAGACTGTGAGGGACGGTGCCGGACCATCGTATTCCACTTATCCCGAGGAACCTCAGACTGTACGGGACAGTGCCGGACCATCGTATTCCACTTATCCCGAGGAACCTCAGACTGTGCGGGACGGTGCCGGACCATCGTATTCCTCTTATCCTGAGGAACCTCAGACTGTGCGGGACGGTGCCGGATCATCGTATTCCTCATATCCTGAGGAACCTCAGACTGTGAGGGACGGTGCCGGACCATCGTATTCCTCTTATCCCGAGGAACCTCAGACTGTACGGGACGGTGCCGGACCATCGTATTCCACTTATCCCGAGGAACCTCAGACTGTACGGGACGGTGCCGGACCATCGTATTCCTCTTATCCTGAGGAACCTCAGACTGTGAGGGACGGTGCCGGACCATCGTATTCCTCTTATCCTGAGGAACCTCAGACTGTGAGGGACGGTGCCGGACCATCGTATTCCTCTTATCCCGAGGAACCTCAGACTGTACGGGACGGTGCCGGACCATCGTATTCCTCTTATCCTGAGGAACCTCAGACTGTACGGGATGGTGGCGGGCCATCGTATTCCTCTTATCCTGAGGAACCTCAGAGTGTGAGGGACGGTGCCGGACCATCGTATTCCTCTTATCCTGAGGAACCTCAGACTGTGCGGGACGGTCCCGGACCATCTTATTCCTCTTATCCTGAGGAACCTCAGACTGTGCGGGACGGTGCCATCCTTCCAACAGATAAGAAGAGGTTTTCCTGTACTGAGTGCGGGAAGTGTTTTAGGTCTAAATACAAACTTAATGATCATAAAGTAACTCACACCGGAGAGAAGCCGTATTCCTGTACTGAGTGCGGGAAGCGTTTCAGTTTCAAAACTGGTCTTAGTGAGCATAAAAAAATTCACACAGGTGAGAAGCCGCATTCCTGTCCTGAATGCGGGAAATGTTTTTCACAGAAGTCCCATCTTTCCACACATCAGAAATCTCACACTGGAGAGAGGCCGTATTCCTGTTCTGAGTGCGGGAAATGTTTCAGTTTGAAAGGCAATCTTACTGTACATAAAAGATTACACAATGCGAAGGTCACAGTGTGAATGTGACACGCATTCGTCCAATCATGACAAATATTGCATCATCGGCTCCATCTAGTGGCAAAAATCTGGCCCTGTGGTTTTAATACCGACCATTGACGTAAAACAGAAAATACTACATTTGGCCATTAGATGGCGCTAAGTACCATAGAAATTTTCTCAATCTGGTGGCCAAATGCAATCATTTCCATTTTAAATGAATGGAAACCATTCGACCAGCACAGCAAATATCCTAATAACGTTCATCTTTCCCCCATTCACACAGAAGGAATAGACCTCCTAGCAATGTTATTACCAGGCTGCAGCTAGGGGGAGCTCTAATGTTGTTTTTTGGCAGATTTTGGGCCTGAAGATTAGATAAAACCCCCAAATATATATATTTTCTGAAAGCAGAGGCCCCGGAGAATAAAATGGTGGTGATTGTTAAGGTGTTCCTCGTACACAAATTTCCCCCTTCATATCCGGGTTTATTTTCTGCTTTTCCCCCATTTTCTATGGTGTGATCTTTTCTACAACACTTTGTTATAATAATGTAACACGTTGTGTATTGTATTGTATGACTCCGCCTCCACATTCCAGGCAAGTCATTTACCTGACCAATCACATTTCTACCTTTTTACTATTTCCTGATTCTATGACTGAAATCTTTTTAAAAGTAAAATTATAATAAAAAATGTAATAAACAAGAAACAAAAATTGTGTGTCGGGTGGAATGACAACAAACTTCAATATCCAACAATTGCTCATTGACGCTTTAAAAGCCTTCACAGGTCATCAGTTTAGCAGCAACCCTGAATTATGGGCCTAGAGTGTAGAGGTCAGGAGTATATCATATACAGCCCTGTGTATAGAGTGCAGTGGTCAGGAGTATATCATATACAGCCCTGTGTACAGAGTGCAGAGGTCAGGAGTATATCATATACAGCCCTGTGTATAGAGTGCAGAGGTCAGGAGTATATCATATACAGCCCTGTGTATAGAGTGCAGTGGTCAGGAGTATATCATATACAGCCCTGTGTATAGAGTGCAGAGGTCAGGAGTATATCATATACAGCCCTGTGTATAGAGTGCAGAGGTCAGGAGTATATCATATACAGCCCTGTGTATAGAGTGCAGTGGTCAGGAGTATATCATATACAGCCCTGTGTATAGAGTGCAGAGGTCAGGAGTATATCATATACAGTCCTGTGTATAGAGTGCAGTGGTCAGGAGTATATCATATACAGCCCTGTGTACAGAGTGCAGAGGTCAGGAGTATATCATATACAGCCCTGTGTACAGAGTGCAGAGGTCAGGAGTATATCATATACAGTCCTGTGTATAGAGTGCAGAGGTCAGGAGTATATCATATACAGCCCTGTGTATAGAGTGCAGAGGTCAGGAGTATATAATATACAGCCCTGTGTATAGAGTGCAGAGGTCAGGCGTATATCATATACAGCCCTGTGTACAGAGTGCAGAGGTCAGGAGTATATCATATACAGTCCTGTGTATAGAGTGCAGAGGTCAGGAATATATCATATACAGCCATGTGTACAGAGTGCAGAGGTCAGGAGTATATAATATACAGCCCTGTGTAGAGTGCAGAGGTCAGGAGTATATCATATACAGTCCTGTGTATAGAGTGCAGTGGTCAGGAGTATATCATATACAGCCCTGTGTATAGAGTGCAGAGGTCAGGAGTATATCATATACAGCCCTGTGTATAGAGTGCAGAGGTCAGGAACATGTCATATACAGCCCTGTGTATAGAGTGCAATGGTCAGGAGTATATCATATACAGCCCTGTGTATAGAGTGCAGAGGTCAGGAACATGTCATATACAGTCCTGTGTATAGAGTGCGGTGGTCAGGAACATGTCATATACAGCCCTGTGTATAGAGTGCAGTGGTCAGGAGTATATCATATACAGCCCTGTGTATAGAGTGCAGAGGTCAGGAGTATATCATATACAGCCCTGTGTATAGAGTGCAGTGATCAGGAGTATATCATATACAGCCCTGTGTATAGAGTGCGGTGGTCAGGAACATGTCATATACAGCCCTGTGTATAGAGTGCAGTGGTCAGGAGTATATCATATACAGCCCTGTGTATAGAGTGCAGAGGTCAGGAACATGTCATATACAGTCCTGTGTACAGAGTGCAGTGGTCAGGAGTATATCATATACAGCCCTGTGTATAGAGTGCAGTGGTCAGGTAAAGTAGAGTTTTGAACCATGCCAGTCATATAGTCACTAGGTATAGAGTAATAATGATAAGAACACACAAGGAGAAATGTTCCATCTGCTCTATCAGAACACAGAACAGGCTTTCTCCGGGTCTTCTACTGACATTAATTAGAGAGAAAAGTCTCTCCTGTACCGTTCTCTCCTTGACACATCGTAGAATTAAGCTGTATTGTTCTTTCAGTGTCATCATCCCGTGTTCTGTCCATTTCCACAATGACACCAACATCTCCTCCACCATCCCGCTGTATTTCTTGTCTCACCATGTTTCCAATGATGGAGATCCAGAGACTGACCTGAGTCTTCTCCATGTCACCAGACCACCTCTTCCTCTACTATTGGGGTGCTGGACCTTTCTATGACCACTCAGGACCCCCAACCTCTTCTATAGGATTGTGAAGACTTCTAGCCTATATACTAATTATATATATATATATTGTGATAGTAGGAGATGCTGTCAAGGTAAAATTGATAGCTTGGGGGACACAGGGTGTGCACATTTGCTTGGTGCTAGGCTACAGAGCATAAATGTGGACTGGACAAAACTGCTTTCACAGTTTTCTACAGGTTTTGGTATTCGGTCATGGGGCTCTGTAGTTTGGAGATTCCATGGTGTTTTGGGTGGGACGGGATCTCCAACCCTGTGTCCAGACTTTGTAGATTACCAGCAGGGTGTGTGCTCAGGTGAGCACAGCACTTATAATGAGGGTATGGGAAGACCTCATGGCTCCCAGTTGGAGACTGCTCCACACCCAGAGAGACAGGAGGTCTCCAGGAGTCAGAGGGGCTGCAGGAGGCGGCCAGAACGTGTGACTGCAAGAGGCAGAGAATTGGCCTGAGGACTAGGGCCAGAGCGGAGCTGTGGGCGCTAAAGTGAAGCCATCCACATTGAGGAATCCTGTGGTCGGTGTGACCAGGACAAAGAGCAGAGGTACTGCTAAAGAGAGCCAGGTGTGTTTATTTGCTGGAGAAGAACCCCTGCGTGGGAAACCTTTATATAACGGACTTTTATTTGTCTTTTTAATAAAAATGGACTACCGTGCCCTTAAATATAGTTCCTGACTGGCTTGAATCACTGATAAACGCATCTGCCACGAGAGCTAATGGTCCCCCATGCCACAATATATATATATACATATTATGGAGCAACCAATGGGAGAAGGACCCCCTTATATCGGTGGTCAGTGTAGTGGTCCCTTACATTGGTGACCAATGGGAGAAGGACCCCCTTATATCAGTGGTCAGTGTAGTGATCCCTTACATTGGTGACCAATGAGAGAAGGACCCCCTTATATCAGTGGTCAGTGTAGTGGGCCCTTACATTGGTGACCAATGGGAGAAGGACCCCCTTATATCAGTGGTCAGTGTAGTGGTCCCTTACATTGGTGACCAATGGGAGAAGGACCCCCTTATATCAGTGGTCAGTGTAGTGGTCCCTTACATTGGTGACCAATTGGAGAAGGACCCCCTTATGTCAGTGTAGTGGTCCCTTACATTGGTGGGAGAAGGACCCCCTTATATTGTCATTAGTGAGAAGACTTTCCCCTTTACAGATCATTACTGACAGACAGAAATTGTCCATTGCTCAAGGAACCCCTACAAACCTTTGGAGGAACCCTGGCTGAGAAAGGCTGGGCTAGGCAGTAATATATTTCTCTCCCCCTTGGTGGGAGTGGAGATGACCCCATCTATAAGGATATACAGTACATACACACACAGCACAGGGCCGTGTTCACACTATGAGACGTTTCTCGGGGCTGCAGTTCCTCTGATCTCCACAAGGTGGGGATCTCGCTTATACCCAGACAGGAAGTCTCTATGGAAGACAGGAAGTGATGTCAGCTACAGACAGGAAGTTCTGGGTGAGAGGTGAATCATGAGGAAGTAGAGAGGAGACATTGCTGGAAGTTGCAGCAGAGGAGGTAATAAGATCTTATTTTCTATTTACACCCAGTAACCCCCCGTCATGTCCGTCCTCTTCCTCCATAGTCACTGTGACGTCTTTTATCTCCAGCAGATGATGATACACACATATATAGTGTGGAAACCTAGATTAACCCCTTCAGGGTCAGAACATTCCCCCCACTTACAGGGCCGGAACATTCTCCTTATTTTGGAGAGGTGTCACCTTTCCCTCCTGTAATAAACTAGGAACGCAGAGAGAGAGAGAGGGCACACGGAATGCGCCATGCGGCATTTGTTGAGGGTCTTGGGGGTACGGGAGGGGTTGTAGTAGGACACAGAGAGACAGTCCACGGGGAAGCGATATGGCACAGTAAGGTGGGATGATCCTCAGGGCGGTAGTAGGCACAGTGAAAGTGAACAGTCCAGGGAGTGTAAATATGGCACAGCATAGGGGAGATGGTTCTCAGGGTAGTATGTTATGGAAATGATTAAGAACTCCAATCGAGCCCAAGGTTATCTGCTGCTGTCTCTAATTTGAAAAGTGTTGATATGCATGCATATAAAAGTAAACACTCTGAGACACGCTCAGCGCTATTACTTGTTTCACTTCTAATTTATTCAAGGCGGTGTTAATGTTTTATACACACAAATACGTCATTGCTATGTTAGTCTAATAGGTACATCTCATTGGTTAAGAAGATAAAGAAGATGGAGAATTTTCATAACGAGGTCTGGCTGATCTTTGGTTTTATCTTGTTCCGCGTTCTTTTGATGTGTGGGATGTAGGGGGTAATCGCCATCTTGAGAAAATATAGGAACAGAGCAAACCTGTATACTTATATAATGAGTAAGGAGAAAAATATGTATGCACATAAGAAAATAGACATTTTCAGATTACTATTATTATCTACATCACATTCCTTCACAATCCCCCCTAAAATGACTATTTTCTCTTTTCTGTCCCTAATACTAAAGGTCCCACTTTAGCCTGGCCCTTCTCCTCAGCAACTCTTTTTGGCTGTATATAGAATTGGGCAGCAACTGTTCACTTCCCTCCTCGATACAGCTGGAGAGGTGCAGTCAGGCGCTATCTATCCCTAAAACCCTAAAGGATTGTGAGATTATGGACAGGGAGTGACTGTAGGGGAGTGAAGGGTTTGTCATCTTCCATCATAAGGGGGTCCTCTTCTTCTTGGTGGAGAAATGTAGGTGTGCTATTGTCTACAGCCTTGTTCATTAACTTTTTACAAAAGGTAGAATACAGCATATAATCAGGGCTAAAAGGACCAGGATTATTAATACCCTTACCTGTATCTGGGCGAGCACCTTCTGCCACCCACTCATCCAGCTAAAGTATTGATCCCATGGGTCTGTGATACCTGAGTTCTTCTTCAACTCCAGTGACAGATCCTCTAATTTCTTTATAGCTAAAGTAACCTTACCATTTGGGCCAGTATTATCAGGAATGTATGTACAACAGGTTCCCGTTTTTTCCTATGATTTTACAGACACCCCCCTTCTCGGCTAACACCATGTCTAAGGCCATCCGGTTCTGGAATGTCATGTAGGAAGTGGGGGCTAACTGGTCAGCAATTCCCTGGAGGGCATCTTTAGTGTAATTTACAAATCTCTGTTGGTTATAATATGTGTAGTGTCAGGTCACCTAGAGGCTGGGTGACAGATGCACACCGTTGGGATCAGGAATGCACCGCAAGGTAGTGGTCCCTACGGCTGACTGCTGCGGATTGTACCCTGGGAGGTTCAGGAATCAGGTCTACTGGATCACTGACACAGATCCCACTGGGAGCTAGAGCATAGATTCCCCAGGGCGTGGAGTCTAAGAGCCAGCAGGTGTTCACCAGAGCCTCTAGTGGTGAGGATGGACTGCGCTGCAGTCTGGCTCCAGGTCGCGGCCCCCGGGGTCTCACAGCTCACGCTCACACTACAGGAGAAGAGGAAGGAGGCAGCAGACTGGAACAACAAGGAAAGTAAGGTACAAGCCAAGGTCGGTAACCGGAATCAGATGTAGGAAACACAGCAAGTACACACAGAGGCTAACACACAGTGGTTGATCAGCACTGCTGGCTTGCAGTGCACAGGTTAATATAGGGTTCCCTGATAGGGCCTGGGGTGGGGCCATGCTTAGAGGAGAGGTTACAAAAGCAGTCAGGTGAGGGTCAGCTGGTCTCTAGAGATGAACACATGGAGACAGGTATGCTGATCGACAAACTCTATTGCATAACCATGACATGTAGTTAATCCAATCTACATTCTTGCTGACAGTTGTTATGGGGATCAAAGACTCAAAAACAGCTTTTACCTGATCCCTGGCTTTAAACTCATCAGGGACCCCCCTTGTAACCCCTATGACATCTATGTATACATGAGGGTCAAAGCTTCCGGAGAGAGCTGCTCGCTTCCTCCTCTGACTGTGTGGCATACATATATGTCCTTACCGTCAGGGATATCACTGTACCAATGGCATCACCATGAAGGGTCAAACGGACAAGGTACTATGTCACCGTAATCTAAGGTAAAGGTGGTCACATGTGTACCTGAAGAGTTACACTAAAACGTAATTATGTTATCATTTTTGTGATGGCCACTTCCTGGACCCTCCCCCCTAGATCAAACAGAAAAAGGATATGCAGCACCCGAAAACACGCTCTCCTGCAGTGATAAGCGTGCATTCAGGTGTTCTTCCTGGCCAACTTGACTGAGGTAGCTGTGGTCAGCAAAACTTGGAATGGACCATCATAACTTGGCTCAAGGATCTCCAGACAGTAGTTGGTGTGTTCCTGTATCTAATTCAGGATCTGGAATGGAAGAAAACACCTGGACATGCATTCAGGTTAATTCTCGTGATAATGTGGTTACATAATTAGTCAACACATCAGACTGTAACTGTAACTATTGTGGAAAGTAACAACCAAGTCTGGGAGCTGAACCAAACAAAATTTCATAAGGGGATAGGGCATGTTTCCCCTGGGGGTGTGTCTGACACTGAACAGGGCAATGGGCTAACTGTTTGGCCAACTCATGTTAGTCTATTGGGCCATCTTTAACATCCTGTTTTTAGTGTCCCATTCATCCTTTCTACCTTCCCGCTACTGATCAGTACGGGGGTGGTATGGGATGTGTAGTGCCAACTGAACCCCCAGTGCTGCCCAAATCTCTTTTGTAAGGGTTGTTGTTAGGGCTGGTCCCTGATCTCTCAATATCACCTCTGGGACCCCAAATCTACATACTATCTCACTTAGTAGTTTCTTAGCTGTGGTCCTGGCAGTCGTGACCACTTCCACTAGGGCGTATTCAAATCTGTCACTTCTTGGCACTTGAGAATGATCAATTTGTATCCTCTGGAATGGGGTATAGGGCTTTTGCCAGGTGCTTCTTCTGTGCTTCTTCTGTGCTTCTTCTGTGCATCCTGGGTTACATTTGGTGCAAATAATGCATGATCTGCAGAAGCTGTTGGTCAGTGGAGTAACTCTTGGTGCAACACTTGTTGATAAGAGAGTTCATAAAAGTCTTTGTCAAGTGGGCAGCTCCATGTGCCCATTGCACCACGGCTGGGTACATACTCCTGGGTAGACAAGGCTTCTTGTTGCACTCGAATAGTCCATTTCTGAGAGTTGCTCCTCTCCATTTCCAGTTTTCCTTCTTATCCGGACTTGTTGTTTCCTGTAGTTCTTTTAGATAAACTCTGTCCACTGGGAAAGTCTGTAAGGTAAGCACGGGGTGGTCTTCTTCTACCACCCTGCTGTCCACTTCCCGTGGACCACCAGCTGTCTGTTTGGCAGCTGAATTGGCTAGATGATTGCCTTAAGCTTCCTTTGAGTTCATTTTGTCGTGTGCTTTACTCAGAATAGTCACTTGGGTTGTGAGAAGCAAGGCATCAATCAAGTTTTCACAGGTGTTCCTGCAGCCGTCAGGAATCCTCTGTCCTAGATAACACCATAATCATGGGCAATGCTGAAAGCATATCTTGAGTCCATATGAATGTTGGCTCTTTTTCCCTCTGCCCATTTACGTGCTGTAGTAAGTGCTTACAGCTCTGCCTCCTGTGCAGACATCACCGGTGGTAAGGCTTCAGCTTGTAGAACAGTGTTTTCAGTGGTGACCGCGTGTCCTGTGCGGTCACGGGGGTGACAAGTCAAGACTCTACTCCTCCTCCTCTTTTCCCCCCTCGAGAAGTGGAAGAAGGGTGGTAGGGTTCAGTGTTTGACAACTTAATAGAGTAATGCTGTCCAGTAGGAGGGAACACAGGAGTCTCAAGTGTCTGGTAGTGGACAAGTGTTTCGGCTGGATCTTGGTTGAATATGGCAACAACGTCATGGGGAGCAAGCAGAACGAGGCAGTTTCCGAGGACCAAGTTCAAAGTTTTGTCAAGCAAGGCTTGTGTAACAAATCCAGCTCGCAGACACAATAGGCCTCCTCTTGCTACCGCATCCAGCCGACAGGAATAATATCCTATGGAGCGTAGGCTGATGCCGTGTGATTACGTGAGTACACCTGCAGCATGTCCCAGACGTTCGGATACAAAGAGCTTGAGCGTTTTGTCATAGGCTGGGAGCCCTAGCGCCGGGGGTGGCGCACTCAAGGGTTTCAAACTTTAGATATTTCTTCAGGAGACATCTGGAAGGGTCTGATTGCAGAGCATCAGTAGGAAGGCTTCTGTAATCCATGCTCTGCACTAGGAAATTAGTCCAAGGAAGGCATGAAGGGATCTCTGACCTTGTGGCAGTGGGGTGTCAGAGATTACTTGCACCCTGTCTTCAGTGGGGTGTCGTGTCCCATGGGACAAACAGTGTCCAAGGAAAATGACAGGTGTTGAGCACCACTGCAATTTGGGCTTTGAGACTTTGCACCCCTGGTTGGCAAGATAGCACAACAGGCTTTCTGAGGTGACTTCAACAGGGGGTAAGTCAGTTGCACAAAGGAGAAGGTCATCAACATGTTGGAAGAGAATCACTTCCGGGTGTTCCTCTTGTCATGTGTCAAGGATGATAGCCATAGCTTTTGCAAACTGGCTTGGAAAGTTCTGTGCCCCTTGTGGCACAACTGTTTAGGTATGTTGCCGTTTCTTTCCGTGGATGAATGCAAAAAGGTACCAACAGGAGGGGTGAGGGTGGACACTGAAGAAAACGTTTGTAAGGTCCACCTCTGTGAGGTATTTTGCAGTCAAAGGCATCCACAGTAGGTACCTGGTTCTCTTTTTAGGATTCTCTTCTTGGGGTTATTGTGGTTTCCGGGGCAATGAAGCGCCCTCTTTTAGCTTGACTGAAACTGGTGGCACCTTTAAGTGACCGTTGTCTTCCGGTCCTGTGGACCATAGGCACGCAGGGATTCTGTCAAGTACTTCCTGCAGTATTGAACTTGAATTTTTTGCTTCATTTAGTGTCATCAGGAGAGGCAGAGAACACAAAGCAGATGAATCTTCTAAAGATAGGGGAGTATGTAACTTCACCCCCCCTTCAGGCGTGTCCTGATTGAGGCCTGTAGTCCGGGCAACACATCAGCTCCTAGTAGATTCAAGGGACATGTAGAGGACACCATAAATCTGGCAAGCAAATCAGGAAGTGGACTGGAGCGGGGCACCCCATCCATTCCTACGCAGGAAACATCAATAGTGGAAAGGAAAGAATTATTAGGCAGGTTCACCGCCCTCAACACACTTTTGGCTGCACCCCTGTCAATGAGGAAAGTGGTAGGTTTTTCGTCTGGGACATCTTGGGGCTCTGCATTCTTTTCTGAAGTGACCCCGTTTCCCACAGTTGTAACAGGTGATCCTTTCCCTGGTATTGAGCAGTGGTGGTGGACTAGTGTAGGCGGGATCTTCGTCATGGGTTACCATGAGGGGCGTTGGTTTTTTACCTTTTTGATTTTCTATACCTCTGGTCACCAACAATAAATCAGACATTTTCATTGAATGGTATTCAGGGCGGGCCACCATCAGGCCTTTTCTGATATCCTCTCTGAGCCCTGAAACAAAAGCAGTTGATAACGTGTGTGTGTGTGCCTTTATGAGTCTAGCATGATACTTCTTCACAGACTCCCCTTTATCTTGGGTAATATCTTGGATTGTGGTCTTCTGATCCGTCAACTTCTCCTTTGCCCAGTCGTGGAGTTGTGCACAGAACTCCACGCCTGAGGTGTAGGAAGTGGCACTTGTCAGGCAGGCATCATTGAAGGCCATCTGCATGACTGGCCAAAAGACATATCCTGCTTTGATTTGGCATAGGCTGATCAAGTCTCTCCAGGCAGCTGAGTAAGTTTCTTGTATCTGCACTATCCTGTGGTAGAAGGGAATTGGCTGCTTCTCTGGGTCAGGCAGACTTGTCACTAAGGCCGCTGCTTGTGATAGAGCAAAAGCGACATACATCACTGGTGCCCCTTCTGGTAACCGAGACTGTTGTTGGGGCGGGGGCTGGCAAGGGGCACTGTTCTTTACGGTTGCCAGCATGTGTTTGAGATCCTCTCGGAACTGAGAGTCTGGAGCCGGATTGGGGGTTAAATCAGTGGGTGGCCTTGCTGCCTGCTGTCGGGCTTCCCACTCAGATGCTTCTTCATCATTAACATATCCGGCCTGGGAATGTGATGCTCCCGTATTGGGGAAGACAGGTGTGTGGTATGAACCATCTTGGTTTAAACAGGGAGGGCTGGGTACAGGCTGTTTAAGCTTACTGGGTGTACCAAGATGGCCGCCGGCAGGAAGTGCACTGGACTGGGTAGAAAGTGAAGGCATGGGTGCACTAAGATGGCCGCCGGGCTGAGTTGTCACAGTGGGTTGTGCTTGGGTGGTGAGAAAGGAGTGGTTGTTAGACGGAGGGCAGTGCTGTCCCTCCCCTCCTTTGTTTAAAGTTCCAACATATCATCAGCTCTGTGATAAACATACATAATACAATCGCCATCTTTCTTAACTTCCTTTATCCAATTTTCTTTATCACACAGGATTTTTCTCCCTGTCTCTTCAGCAACATAACTTTCGCCACTTCTTTCAACTTTGTTAACTATTTCAACATCTTCTTTGCAATATCACTTTCTTTTCTCCCGTACAACCAAGGGGTTAATATTTTTCTCAGCGTTCTTATCAGCAAATTCCTTCGGTGGGAGCTCATAAGACTAATGTAGGGTTAATCTCAGAACAAGAACAAACACATCAGGGGTAGTGAGGAGCAACGGCCCGCGACCCAACAGATCCCCCGGGCAGCCCTCCTTCTCTGACTTTCACCAGTCCCCACCCCCTCTCATGTATAGCAAACAATGAACCACAAATACAATCACGACAGGACATTACACCTGCCACTCTTCGAACTGCAAAATTTCAGCAGGCTAAAATAACCACAAGGGCAGACCACCCTGCTAAAATAAACACGTTTATAGACGTTTGCTACAAGGGAAACAATCTCATCTCAGAGGCCGAAAGCTCATCTGGAGATGAGACTACCCATTCACACATGTAGCACTCCAGGCTGCAAAGCCAGCAGCTGAAATTCCCCTCAAAGGTTCGTCGAACCTAGAGTAACCCGTCTATAACGTTTGCCACACGGGAAACAATCTCATGCCAGAGGCCGAAAGCTCATCTGGCGATGAGACTACCCATTCACACATGTAGCACCCTTAGACTGCTGAGCTTCGTAGCCCAAAGAATGGCAGACAGTGAACAAAAAATACAGTCAGCAGAAACCCATTGGCAGGTTCGTTAAAACAACCTCAGGCGAGGAAATACCTGCCTCTAAGACAGTCTCAGCATACCGACAGAATCCAGCCGTCAACCGAAAGATAAGAGAGTCGTACAGTGGTAAGAATATTAATCAAACTCACCGGTACTGTTAGGGCTGCGCAAACCCCACTCTCATCAATCAGTTAACGCCCGAATGCTTATCGCGGTATAACTTCGACTGTAGCCTGAGGTCCCGGGTTTCGGCACCATCTGTTATGGAAATGATTAAGAGCTCCAATCGAGCCCAAGGTTATCTGCTGCTGTCTCTAATTTGAAAAGTGTTGATATGCATGCATATAAAAGTAAACACTCTGAGACACGCTCAGCGCTATTACTTGTTTCACTTCTAATTTATTCAAGGCGGTGTTAATGTTTTATACACACAAATACGTCATTGCTATGTCAGTCTAATAGGTACATCTCATTGGTTAAGAAGATAAAGAAGATGGAGAATTTTCATAACGAGGTCTGGCTGATCTTTGGTTTTATCTTGTTCCGCGTTCTTCTGATGTGTGGGATGTAGGGGGTACCCGCCATCTTGAGAAAATATAGGAACAGAGCAAACCTGTATACTTATATAATGAGTAAGGAGAAAAATATGTATGCACATAAGAAAATAGACATTTTCAGATTACTATTATTATCTACATCACATTCCTTCACAAGTAGAATTGCAGACCAAGGGGAGAGACAGGAGGGTTCAGGTACTCAGGTTGAGGACCCCAGGTTGCTTGGTTGGCTGGTTCCAGAAGACCTGTAGAGGCTGCTCCCTGGGCTGGAATCAGAGAGAGAGAGAGGTGTGCTGGGCACCCTGGTCATGAATGGGGAGCAGAGGGCCCAGGCAGAGAGGGCAGCTGGGTAATGGAAGGTAGAAGAAGGTCCTCAAGGCCTGACCTCAGTCTGGGGTCCTCACAGGCACATGTAGCTTCCAGGGGGACTGGCAGAAGAATTCCACACCTTTTCCCTCAGCCCAGGAAGATGTACCTGAGCCTTGGCTTTACCCTGTGGCCCAACCAATCTGATGCTTGGGGCAACAGGCTCCACCCCTTTCCTGCACTGCCACATAAGGAGCACGGCGGGGGACAAGCTGTTTGTCTCCAGTGGGGCACAGTACGGGAAGAAGAGCGCGCTGTGCCTGCCAGACTCTGGCCCCTGGAGGGGAAGGAAGTCTGTAACCAGCAGGAGGAGATTCGCACACTAGCCACATAAAGGGAACTGATAGCCTGGCGCCTCTCATGCAGGAGGATTGGAGCGGCCGGAACTGTGTGCGAGGTGGTCAGGCATTGCCTGCATGTCTCCCTGTATGTATGTGGTTTGGGGAGGTGGGGGGTGTGCGGGGAGCAGAGAGGGAATGCCAGGTGCTGTTATACCTCCAATGACCTTCTCACCCCATCAGTATCTACTAATGGATCATATGACTTTTATTAGTGGTGGGGGATGGGCAGTTTATTTAGGGGTGGATTTACAATACATACATTTGTATTTTATAAGCTTTATGTAGGAATAATGAGGGGGGAAATAATTATTCCTGATGTCTGTGAAGGTTCAACCCAAGGGATGTGTCTGGATGGTGACTGTATCATTGTGTGTGTCAGGTTCCTATAAGGTGTCAGGATGTCACTGTCTATTTCTCCATGGAGGAGTGGGAGTATTTAGAAGGACACAAGGATCTCTACAAGGACGTCATGATGGAGAATCAGCCGTCCCTCACATCACCGGGTAAGAGGAGACTTTATTGTAAAGGAAAAAAAACAAACAAAGGCGCCTCTAATGCCGCGTACACACGGTCGGACTTTTCGTCTACAAAAGTCCGACAGCCTGTCCGACAGACTTCCGACGTACCTTCGGCGGACTTGCGGCAGACTTTCTTACGAACGGACTTGCCTACACACGACCACACAAAAGTCCGACGGATTCGTACGTGATGACGTACACCGGACTAAAATAAGGAAGTTCATAGCCAGTAGCCAATAGCTGCCCTAGCATGGGTTTTTGTCCGTCGGACTAGCACACAGACGAGCGGATTTCGGGGTCCGTCGTACTTACGACGTAAAGATTTGAAGCATGTTTCAAATCTAAAGTCCGTCGGATTTGAGGCTAAAAAAGTCCGTTGAAAGTCCGGAGAAGCCCACACACGATCGGATTACCAGCCAGCTTTAGTCCGTCAGCGTCCGTTGGACTTTTGTAGACAAAAAGTCCGACCGTGTGTACGCGGCATAAGTGTAGAAGAAAGACAAGTTTAATGCCCCAACTGGGTTCAAAAAACACTTACAAGATGGGAGGTGTAGTCAGGCACTTCGTAAGTGGAGCTGCATTGGAAAGGGTCACAGTGGGAGGAAGCATTCAGAGCGGATGGATGTAGTACAAGGCAGCGGCAGTGTGGAACAGAGGAAGCCGCTGTGAGGCCGGTGTCGTTGGCACGAAGAGACGGCGTAACCGGTAGTGATGTCATCCACTGGAGCGGTTCCTTAACCAGCCTGGACCGTAAACAGACAGCCGAAGGGAGGAAGTGTCGTCATCAATAAGGGACGCGTTTCGGAACGGTCATACCAACAGCTGGGAATTCTTTCCTCCATTACAATAGCTGTCACCACCCCCTGTGGCTAAACAATGTACCCAAAAGTCAGTTCTGTAGGCTAAAAAAGAATTGCACCCTAAACAATGACTATGATACCGAAGGTTCAATTTTGAAAGAAAAATTTCTCGAAAAGGGTTTTCCTGTTGATCTTGTAGATGCAGCTTATCAAAAATATAAGAGTACACCGTTTACTGAGAACCCTCGTCCACGCCCCCAGAAGGGTAATTTACGATTCATCACTCAATTCCATACTCAACATAAGCAAATGGAAAATATTGTAAAAAGACACTGGCCTCTGTTATTACAAGATGAACACCTTCTTTCCACCCTGCCCAACAGACCTCAATTTGCCTATAGAAAGGCACCTAACATCAAAAGCAGGGTAGCGACCAGCAAACTTAAGGCCAGACCTTTGCCTCCTGGCCACCATATGCCCACATTCCTAGCCATCTCTGGGATGTATCAGTGCCGTAAGCCTCTCTGCAAGACTTGTGGCTTTGTGGTACATGGCCAGAAAGACTTTCAGGTTAAAGGCAAAACCTACCCAATCAAGGGCTTTCATACATGCTCATCTGACCATGTTATATATTGCCTCACATGTCCCTGTGGCTTATTTTATGTAGGACGTACCATTCGGCCACTACGTAAACGTTTTGGCGAACACCGCCGGTTTATTGAAGGCGGATTAGATAATCATAGTGTCCCCAGACACTACCTCCATGCCCACGATAAGTCCACCAATGGCCTCAAAGTATGGGTCATTGAGGCAATGCCAAAAGATCTTCCCCCAGCTGAACGCTACCGACGACTATGTCACAGGGAAATGTATTGGATATTTTTATTAAATGTTTTAGCCCCTGGAGGGTTAAACGAGGATTTTGAAGTCAGCGCAATTTTATGATAATATTTATCCAGCCCCCTCTCTTTTACTACAGTATTTGCGGCAGTCTAATATTACCACATTTCGATAGTATTGGTGACACAAATGTCCCAATTTCATTTTTTATTCTGCCATTTATATTTGCCTCTTTGCTTCCATTTATTTTTATTATGCCGTTGTACATGTAAGGCTGCGTGTTAGTCTATTCCAGACACCCTATTGATAGAATACATTATATACTCTCCCTTTTTAATTCTCCACCATTTCAGTTTTTACTTTTGTTTTTCTTCCTAATATCCCATACATATATATTTTTCTCATTGCCTCCTTTTAAAATGCTGTTACCTGTGTTTCCATGTATTTAAATGTATTTAGACGTTTTTATATTAAGTTATTATCAAATTTTGATTGTTGCCCCCGCCCCCGGCCAACCCACTATTAGTTTGTGTGTGTATATATATCAGGCATAGCCATCATTATAGTCATTGGTTGAAAAAGGAACGTATGACCGTTCCGAAACGCGTCCCTTATTGATGACGACACTTCCTCCCTTCGGCTGTCTGTTTACGGTCCAGGCTGGTTAAGGAACCGCTCCAGTGGATGACATCACTACCGGTTACGCCGTCTCTTCGTGCCAACGACACCGGCCTCACAGCGGCTTCCTCTGTTCCACACTGCCGCTGCCTTGTACTACATCCATCCGCTCTGAATGCTTCCTCCCACTGTGACCCTTTCCAATGCAGCTCCACTTACGAAGTGCCTGACTACACCTCCCATCTTGTAAGTGTTTTTTGAACCCAGTTGGGGCATTAAACTTGTCTTTCTTCTACACTTAGAGGCGCCTTTGTTTGTTTTTTTGTGTTTCCATAGACCCTGCTTCAGTCTTATTAAGCTGCAGCCCTTTGTGTTGAAGAGTACCATCCCATTTATTTCCATCACTTCCACCAGCATCCTCATGCTTATTTGGGACTGCCTTATATAGAGACATTATTTAGACTATACCAGCCCTGTGCGCCCTATTGATATATTTTTTAAATATTCTTTGATTTTTATTGTAAAGGAGAGAGCAGTACGGAGGCTCCACCTAGACCCCCCATCATCTGATAAACACATAGAAACAATGTATTCAGTCAGTGTGTGTGTTTCCTACAGATGGATCCAGTAATGGGAACCCACCAGAGAGATGTCACGGGGATGAAAATATTGTGGTTAAAGAAGAGTACAAAGAGGAGGATGAGGAGTATGGAGTGATGAAGGAGCTTTCTGAAGGACACAATGATATGATGGAGCCACCTAATTCCAGGAACCCACCAGAGAGATGTCCCCGTCCTCTGTATTCCCGGGATTCCACACAGGAAGGTCACACCATCCCCCACCATCATCAGGTAGATGAGGAACAATCACTGATAGTATCATTAGGATCTGTACATTATCTGCATTGTTACCATTGTTGTCATTTTTTATTATATATTCAGAGTGGAAACCTGAGAGAGTCTAAAGTTGAGGTTAAAGAAGAGATAAAAGAGGAGGATGATGAGGATGGGGTGAGGGAGGAAGAACACAAAGATCTGTACCAGGACACCATGGTGGAGTCATCCAGCTACAGAAACCCACCAGAGAGATGTCCCCATCCTCTGTATTCCCGGGATTCCACACAGGAAGATCACACCATCCCCCACCATCATCAGGTAGATGAGGAACAATTATTGGTAGTTATGATTTATACATAAAAATGTTTGTTACAATGAATGTTTTATTATATATTCAGAGTGGAAACCTCGGGGATGATAATGTTGTTAAAGAAGAGTATAAAGAGGAGGATGAGGAGTATGGAGTGATGGAGGAGTTTTCTGAAGGACACAAGGATATGATGGAGTCACCCAATACCAGGAACCCACCAGAGAGATGTCCCCGTCCTCTGTATTCCCGGGATTCCACACAGGAAGGTCACACCATCCCTCACGGCTACAAGGTTGGTGGCATGGAGCATCTAGAACATGAAAGTGACTCATGGAGACCATGTGTGGGCAATACAAGGTTATGATTTTCTATGTGATGTCACAATATTAAAGCTTATATTTTACAGATGATATTTTCTCTCCCTTTTTCGGTTTAGGGTGAAGATCTGATGTATATAAAAGTTGAGGTTAAATCAGAAGAAGAAGAGACGTATGTGAGGGATGATCAGCAGTCTATGGAGGAGGATGGAATAACGGGGACATTTATAAAGGAGGACACTCCTACAGAGATCAGCACAGGTGGGTCATTAACACTAAATACATTCCTTCACCCATACTGCTCACTGATTGGTCCAGAGTAGGGGGGGGACTGGGTGATATCAGCCTGTAATAAGGTTTGTGTTTCCTAGTGGGAATCACTATAAGCATCCCACTGCTGTAGAGCATCCATATTCCTGTACGCCAGTCACCCTATGAGCCCTGCACCCCAGTTCTGTAAGTGTCTCTTATCAGTATTCCGTGCCCTGCCAACCTGACACCCCAATTTTCCATCCTTCCCTGGATTCTTGTCTCTGTGATTCCTTATGCCACTCCAGTTGTAGCCTGCACTCCTGGAGCACACCGCCATCCAGCGTGTAGGCTGTACGGAGGGTCCACTATCCCCATCCCTTCGTGACAGAAGCACAGACTGTTGCATGTTGATAATAATGTGATAACATCCTCCAAGTTTGGAGCCTTAAACAGAAAGTGATAATGAGGGAGGAGTCAATAACCCAATGATGGTGGTCTTCAGCATCAGTCCAGTCTTCATCTTGGTTGTTCTCCCCCCATCCTCACTCTCTGACCTCTGGTGGGGCTCAGCCCCGCTGTTATTCATGACTAAATCATGGACTAAATAAGGAAGTGCAGGACTTCTTGTGTTGGGAAGATGGCAATGAGTGATAGAGGGGGAGGGGACACTCGTCCTATAATCCCCTCATCACTGTCACTCCTATAAAAGACAGTTCTCGTTGTTTCCTCACTCTCTGACTAAGGTCCATGAATAAAGAAATGAACTGGTAGGAGATCAGAGGACCCATTTACTAGTTACCTTGAGGGGGGAATTGTAAGATCCTCAGAGACAAAGCTGCCTTATGTGGGCGGAGTCCTGGTTTAGGGGAACCAATCTGCTCATGTCTAGTAATAATCTTTGTATTTCTATTTTAGTAGATGGACGGGAGATGAGGAAAACCTCAGAGGATTGTCTCACTTTGTCTCCAGACTGTAAAGTAGAAGATGAGGACATCACACAGTATAGTCCAGGAGAAAACCCGACTACCTCAAATGTCCATCCGGCACCACACAGTGTAGATGGACCATCGTATTCCTCTTATCCCGAGGAACCTCAGACTGTGCGGGACGGTGCCGGACCATCGTATTCCTCTTATCCTGAGGAACCTCAGACTGTGCGGGACGGTGCCGGACCATCGTATTCCTCTTATCCCGAGGAACCTCAGACTGTGCGGGACGGTGCCGGACCATCGTATTCCTCTTATCCTGAGGAACCTCAAACTTTGCGGGACGGTGCCGGACCATCGTATTCCTCTTATCCTGAGGAACCTCAGACTGTGAGGGACGGTGCCGGACCATCGTATTCCTCTTATCCTGAGGAACCTCAGACTGTGTGGGACGGTGCCGTCCTTCCAACAGATAAGAAGTTTTCCTGTACTGGGTGTGGGAAGCGTTTCCGTTTCAAATCCCATCTAATTGAGCATAAAAGATCTCACACAGATGAGAAGCCGTATTCCTGCTCTGAGTGCGGGAAATGTTTTGGGTGGAAGTCGGCTCTTGTCAGACATCTAAAATTTCACACGGGGGAGAAGCTGCATTCCTGCTTGGAGTGCGGGAAATGTTTTCCAGGGAAATCAGAACTTGTCAGACATCAACGAACCCACACCGGGGAGAAGCCGTATTCCTGTGCTGCGTGCGGGAAATGTTTTTCGCAAAAATCGTATCTTTCTGAACATCAGAGATGCCTCTTGGATAACAAAACATGTTCCTGCCGTGAGTGCGGGAAATGTTATCAACGAAAATCGGAACTTGTCACGCATCAAAGTTCCCAAACAGAGGAGACACAGATTTCCTGCTCTGAGTGCGGGAAATGTTTTGGGTGGAAGTCGGCTCTTGTCAGACATCTAAAATTTCACACGGGGGAGAAGCTGCATTCCTGCTCGGAGTGCGGGAAATGTTTTCCAGTGAAATCTGAACTTGTCAGACATCTACGAACCCACACCGGGGAGAAGCCGTATCCCTGTACTGAGTGCGGGAAAAGTTTTTCACAAAAATCTTATCTTTCCGAACATCAGAGATGCCATTCGGAGAAGAAGCCATATTCCTGCCCCGAGTGCGGAAAATGTTATCCACGAAAATCGGCCCTTGTCACACATAGAAGATCTCACACAGAAGAGAAGCTGTATTCCTGCCCTGAGTGCGGGAAATGTTTTGGGTGGAAATCAGCTTATGTCCGACATCTAAAATTTCACACGGGGGAGAATCTGCATTCCTGCTCAGTGTGCGGGAAAAGTTTTCCAGGGAAAGTAGAACTTGTCCGACACCTACGCATCCACTCCGGGGAGAAGCCGTATTCCTGTAATGAGTGCGGGAAATGTTTTTCCGAAAAATCTTCTCTTTATGGACATCAGATATGCCACTCGGACAACAAGCCATATTCCTGCCCTGAGTGCGGGAAATGTTATCGTCGAAAATCGGAACTCGTCGCACATCAAAGATCTCACACGGGGGAGAACCTGTATTCCTGCCCTGAGTGCGGAAAATGTTTTGCATGGAAGTCAGCACTTGTCACACATCAAAAATCTCACACGGGGGAGAGGCCGTACTCCTGTCCCGAGTGCGGGAAATGTTATCCGCTGAAATCAACGCTTGTCAGACATCAAAAATCTCACACCTGAAGAAGACGCATTATCTCACACTGGGGGAGGGGTGAGCAGTATGCTGGGATGTGTGTGAAGTGTAGCCCAATAAAGGTTCAAATATACATTTTTTAATTAAAATCTTTATGTTCTCTGTAAGTTGATTAATAAAAGTTTCCTTTCTGGTTTCTTATTATTACATTTCATTTATTTTATTCCTTTTCTATTCAACAATTAAATTACATCACTGAGGGGATTAATGCCACACCCTTTTATAATCACCTGTCTGCTGGACACCTGTTTATCCCCTTAAATACCATGCCCCCCCAATACCGAGTACTCCGGGGCGGAGGGTGGGAGCGAGAGGCAGCACAATTCTGGGCAGAGGGTGGGAGCGAGAGGCAGCACGGTTCGGGGGGGAGGGTGGGAGCAAGAGGCAGCATGGTTCGGGGCATAGGGTGGGAGCGAGAGGCAGCACGGTTCGGGGTAGAGAGTGGGAGCGAGAGGCAGCACAATTCTGGGCGTAGGGTGGGAGCGAGAGGCACCACGGTTCGGGGTAGAGCATGGGAGCGAGAGGCAGCACGGTTCGAGGTGGGAGCGAGAGACAGCACGGTTGGGGGCGGAGGGTGGGAGTCAGAGGCAGCATGGTTCAGGGTAGAGTGGGAGCGAGAGGCAGCACAGTTCGGGGAGGAGGGTGGGAGCGAGAGGCAGCACGGTTCGGGGCGGCAGGTAGGAGCAAGAGGCAGCACAGTTCGGGGTAGAGAGTGGGAGCGAGAGGCAGCACAATTCTGGGTGGAGGGTGGGAGCGAGAAGCAACACGGTTCAGGGTAGAGTGTGGGAGCGAGAGGCAGCACGGTTCGGGGCGGCGGGTAGGAGCAAGAGGCAGCACGGTTTGGGGTAGAGAGTGGGAGCGAGAGGCAGCACACTTCTGGGAGGAGGGTGGGAGCGAGAGGCAGCACGGTTCGGGGTAGAGCGTGGGAGCAAGAGGCAGCACGGTTCGAGGGCGGCAGGTAGGAGCGAGAGGCAGCACGGTTCAAGGTGGGAGCAAGAGACAGCACGGTTGGGGGCGGAGGGTGGGAGTCAGAGGCAGCATGGTTCAGGGTAGAGTGTGGAAGCGAGAGGCAGCACGGTTCAGGGCGGAGAGAGGGAGCGAGAGGCAGCACGATTCGCGGTGGAGGGTGGGAGTGAGAGGCAGCACGGTTCTGGGCGGCGGGTAGGAGCGAGAGGCAGCACGGTTCGAGGTAGAGGGTGGGAGCGAAAGGCAGCACAATTCTGGACGGAGCATGGGAGCGGGAGGTAGCACGGTTCTGGGCAGAGGGTGGGAGCGATAGGCAGCGTGGTTCTGGACGGAGCGTGGGAGCAGGAGGCAGCACAGTTCTAGGCAGAGAGTGGAAGATGGAGGCAGCATGGTTCTGGGTGGAGGGTGGGAGCAAGGGTGAGCATGGTTCTGGGCGGACGGTAGGAGCGGGAGGCAGCTTTGTTGTGGGTGGGAGCGAGAGGCAACACAGTTCTGGGCAGTGGGTGGGAGCGAGAGGCAGCACGGTTCTGGGCGGAGGGTGGGAGCAAGAGGCAGCACGGTTCTGGGCGGAGGGTGGGAGTTGGAGACAGCGCGGTTCTGGGCGGAGGGTGGGAGCTGGAGACAGCACGGTTCTGGGCGGAGGGTGGGAGCTGCCAGATTGACTTTTCATATTAACAAGCTGGTGATTGGTTGCTTAGGACTGCCCCTGGTCCTAGCAGCCAATCACCATTGGGTTAACTTGAAAAGTTAATTTGGCCAGCTCCTCCTCCCGCCCTCCGTCCTGAGCTGTGCTGCCTCCTGCCCTCCACCGTGCACTGATGACAGCGACAGAGGAGGGGGTACGACCGGTATGGAGAAGATAGGGGTCCGTGGCGTAGAGACCTGTTTGCGGTCTACCTGTCCGCGGTTGACAGGTAGACCGCAGTCGATATGTTGCCAGTCCCTGCGCTAGTGGATGAAGACCAGGGGGGATCAGACTACATACCAAGACTGATCATTTCAGTGCAGGGGTAGTACTGTGAACCGGAACTGCGTTTCCTTGAAGAGAGCCCCCTGCTGGATGGGTTTTGCTGACAAATGATAGAAAAAGGGACTTTAGTTAGATCACCACCCCTCCAAGGGCTCCCCGTCTACCATAGCAGTCATGGGGGGGAAGGGCAGGATCTGATGGGGTGTGTATCTCACACTGTGACTTGTGTGAAGTGCAGCCCAATAAAGGTTTATTTATACTTAATATCTCTATGTTCTTTGTAAGTTGATTAATAAACGTTTGCCTTCTGTTTTTTTATTATTACATTTCTTTTCTTTTATTCCTTTTCTACTTATTAAATGACATCACTGAGGGGTCTAAAAAAAATCACCAATCCGGAGGTCTTGATGTCGCATTTTTAAAGGCACAGCGAATAATCACTTTTTTTGTAAAATGATTATCTTCTATGATCATCAGCTCCATCTGGTGGCCATAATGTAGTTTTGTTTTTTAACTACCTCCCGCCCTCCGTATAGACAAATGAATTTCCTCTCATTCTGGGGCGACATCATGCAACATCGCCCCAGTCTCACTGCACTTTGCGCGCCTGATCTTAGTAAAGATCTGATGAAGCGGCTCTTTACCCAAGTGATCGACTGTGTCCAATCACAGCTGTTTGCTTGTAAACACAAGAATGCCGGTTAACGGCTCTCCTCACACTGACAGAGTGTGAGGAGAGGAGAGCCAATCAGCGGCATCTCCTCGCAGGGGAGACCTGTACAGGTAATCAGGGCACTGATCATCAGTGCAGCCCCAACAGTGCCCATCGGTGATGTCAATCTGTGCCCATCAGCAGTGCCAGTCAGTGCTGCCTTGCAGTGCCTGCTCATCAGTGCCACCTCTCCGTGCTGCCTATTATTGCCCATAAGTGCTCATCAGTGCTGCATATTACTGCCTCCTCATCAGTGCCCATCAATGCAGCCTCATCAGTGCCCTTCAATGCAGCCTCATCAGTGCCGCCTCATCGCTGCCCATCAATGCAGCCTCATCAGTGCCCATCAATGCAGCCTCATCAGTGCAGCTTCACCAGTGCCCATCAATGCAGCCTCATTAGTGCCTATCAATGCAGCCTCATCAGTGCTGCCTCATCAGTGCCCATCAATGCAGCCTCATCAGTGCCCATCAATGCAGCCTCATCAGTGCCTATCAATGCAGCCTCATAGGTGCCCATCAATGCAGCCTCATCGGTGCACATCAATGCAGCCTCATCAGTGCCCATCAATGCAACCTCATCAGTGCCCATCAATGCAGCCTCATCAGTTCCCATCAATGCAGCCTCATCAGTGCAGCCTCATCAATGCAGCTTCATCAGTGCAGCCTCATCAGTGCCCATTGATGCAGCCTCATCAGTGCCCATCAATGCAGCCTTATCAGTGCCCATCAATGCAGCCTCATCAGTGTCCATCAATGCAGCCTCATCAGTGCCCATCAATGCAGCCTCATCAGTGCAGCCTCTTCAGTGCCCATCAATGCAGCCTCATCAGTGCCCATCAATGCAGCCTCATCAGTGCCCATCAATGCAGCCTCATCAGTGCCCATCAATCAATAAGAAAAACAAATTTTGTTCAAATTTTTCTGGTTTTATTTGTTTCTTTAGCAAAAAAAAAAAAAAAAACCCAGGGGTGTTTAAATACCACCAAAAGAAAGCTCTATCTGTGTGAAAAAAAATGTATAAAAATGTCATGTGTACAGTGTTATATGACCGTGTAATTGTCATTCAAAGTGTGACAGCGCTAAAAGATGAGAATTGGCCTGGGCAGGAAGGGGGTGAAAGTTCCCTGTAGGCAAGCGGTTAATTGAGGCACTTCAGAACAACACAGGCCACTAGATGGTGCTGATGATCATAAGAGATAATAATATTACACAGATTACGGTGATCATTCATTGACATCTGTACAGTAATTTTTTATACATAGACCCCGAAGTGCTTATATGCTAATGTTCGGTTCACTTGATTGGGCAGAAAGATGTTATTGGAACAATTTCTTGTTCTCTGTGTCCTTGGAATGTCTTATTGTGGAGCATTGAGACTGTTGGTCTCCTTGTTCTAAAATGAGGTATATGGGAATCTGGAGGTGGGTCAAGTTGAAAAGGTGTTCCAGGATAACAGAAATAAATGTCTCCTGTGATTAATGATATGCTTCATGTGCAAATTCCCAAGTAAATGATTTAATATGTAAAATGTTTGGGACCATCCTACATGGCAACTGTTCAGGCCTGGAACTTAAAAGCCTCCATGGTCCAAGATCCATGGTCCACCTGCCATGGCCAAAGATCTCCATATGTATTAATCTCTCTAATCTTTACTTTTACTTCTTTACTTCTAGATAAACGTTCCAAACCTTCACCATGAGCAGAGGTTGTGGGCTTCCTCATCAATATATATCCTTATTGCTGGCTTGCTCAAAGTCACTGTAGAAATTCTAACTATAGAAACAAAGTAGAGTGATGGCAGAAGAAGACCAAGTAGCCAATCAAGTCTTCCCTTGTAATTAGTTGTGATGGACTTCAAAAGCCTGAAGGTGGTCTGTTGGGTCAGGTTCATAAAGGGGAAATGATTTTTGTTCTCCAGATCCATGGAATGTCTTATTGTGGAGCATTGAGACTGTTGGTCTCCTTGTTCTACATTCTCTATTTGGGAATCTGGAAGCGGGTCATGTTGATAAGGTTTTCCAGGATAACAGAAATGAATGTCTCTTGTGATCAATGATGCAATGCTTGTGTAAGTTCCTAAGTAACTGATTTAGTATGTAAAATGTCTGGGATGATCCCGCATAGCATCTGTCCAGAACTGGAGATTAAAAGCCTCCCATTTGATCAAGATCTCAGATCTCATGCCGAAGACTCTCTTGTGAGTCAATTACTCTCCGTTTTAATCTTTACTTTTACTTGTTGCTCTTCCCTTCTAAATAAACTTTCACCATGAGCAGAGGTTGTAGACTTCCTGTCACGTATCTGGTTGGAGGCCAAAGTGACGAGAGGGCTTCCCTTTTGGCTATGGTTCAAGCGCCCCTAGAGGTGATAATTGGAAATGCAAGACTATCTGGTTGGAGGCCAAAGTGACGAGAGGGCTTCCCTTTTGGCTATGGTTCAAGCGCCCCTAGAGGTGATAATTGGGAATGCAAGACTCAAAGAAGCTTTGGTACCGACAGACTGGTTCACTGGTGGCTTCTCTAGGAAGTGCCCGATTGGTGGATGAGGACGTCAGCAGGAACACCATGCACATTTATGGTAGAGCAGGTCAGGTCTAGCAGTAGGCAGTGTGCTATAGAATATGGTGCAGGATCTGGCCGGTAGGGAGGAACTGGAATGGTGAGGACGAGGTCAGGATCCAGGCCAAAGTCATACACGGGTGGTCAGCGAGAGAAGAGATAATTGCATAGTGAGGAGCCAAAGGTCATACACAGTGATCAGGAGGATGGAGACAACAGTAGTCAGGAGCCAAAGCCAGGGTCGTACATGGTGATCAGGAGGATGGAGACAACAGAGTAGTCAGGAGCCAAGCTAGGGTCATGCACGGTTCATCAGGAGAAGCAGAGACCTTAGATGAGCCGAGGTCACAACCAGGAGTCAAGCAGATGGGAAGTCCAGAGGTAACATGGACAATTAGAAGATAATCCAGCCTTCTTTTGTCACTGCTTCTTTACTTAAATAGGGTGTTTGGCTTCAGTTCTCAATCAGTAGGCTCTCACATTGTTGTCCCACAAGCTGAAAAATCTCTGTTCAGGGTGAGTTATCATCACACAAAGCACCATCTTCCTCTGTTCTATCTTCTCAACCTTGGACACCATCCCCCTGCTGATGGCCAGGACAAGGTGAAGGGATTACCTGTGGCTGGCTGTGTCTTATAATTCCTTGTGCAGCCCAAACTCCATCTTTGTTATGCCCTTTTTATTAAATAAATTCCTTTGCTGCTTACAACCCAATGACGTTTTTAGCGCTGCTTTTCATATTATAGTTTTTTTTTTTTTTTTCCATTTTACAAGACATCCTTTAATAAAGAACAGTCCAAGAAAAACAGACAAGGAGCAGAACTTCAGAAGGATGGATGATCTATTGGTCTTTCAATTCCTTGAGTCTTCTGATGGCGGATTTCACGGTGACGGCTGAGGTGGTGTTGTATGTCCAGGCTCCTCCGGCTACAATTTTCATGCAAGAACCATAGCGCCAGATTCCTACAGCCTTCCTCTTCATTTTGGTCTTGCCACAGAAGGAGCAGGTGTACTTGGCTTGTTGGCTGATTTCAATTTTCTTGACCATCTTCCTTAGGGAAGCACCATAACGGGTCCCATATTTACCCACAATGCCGACCTTCTTGGTGCGTTTGGCCACCTTCCTTTAGGACCCGAGCGGAAAGGCCATTTTATAATTTTTCTGTCAGTGTGCTGACACTACGAGACGTTTCTCTGGGCTGCAGTTCCTCTGAGTTCCACAAGGTGGGGATCTCACTTCTACCCAGACAGGAAGTCTCTATGGAAGGCAGGAAGTGATGTCAGCTACAGACGAAGTTCTGGGTGAGAGGTGAGTCGGGAGGAAGTAGAGAGGAGACATCGTTGAAAGTGGTACCAGAAGAGGTAATAAGATCTTATTTTCTATTTACACCCAGTAACCCCCCGTCATGTCCGTCCTCTTCCTCCATAGTCACTGTGATATCTTTTATCTCCAGCAGATGATGATACACACATATATAGTGTGGAAACCTAGATTAACCTCTTCAGGGGCAGAACATTCCCCCACTTACGGGGCCGGAACATTCTCTTCATTTTGGAGATGTGTCGCCTTTCCCACCAATCACCTCATCAGTCTAGACCAGTGATGGTGAACCTTGGCACCTCAAATGTTTTGGAACTACATTTCCCATGATGCTCATGCACTCTGCAGTGTAATTGAACATCATGGGAAATGCAGTTCCAAAACATCTGGAGTGCCAAGGTTCACCATCACTGGTCTATACTAACCGATTATATGACTTTTATCATAGGTAATCATAGTTATCTGTCTAGGCAGAAACCTGTATAGTCCACTTGACTGCCCAAATGAGGATGGAGGAGAACCATGGTCACATGACTGAGAAGATACTAAACCTCACCCTGGAGATCATCTACCTGCTGACCGGAGAGGTGAGGAGGATTCTGGGAGGTCACATGACATCACTCTTATCTCTATTAATAAAACACAGAACTGACCGGAGAGGTGAGGAGGATTCTGGGAGGTCACATGACATCACTCTTATCTCTATTAATAAAACACAGACCTGACCGGAGAGGTGAGGAGGATTCTGGGAGGTCACATGACATCACTCTTATCTCTATTAATAAAACACAGACCTGACCGGAGAGGTGGGGAGGATTCTGGGAGGTCACATGACATCACTCTTATCTCTATTAATAAAACACAGACCTGACCGGAGAGGTGAGGAGGATTCTGGGAGGTCACATGACATCACTCTTATCAATATTAATAAAACACAGACCTGACCGGAGAGGTGAGGAGGATTCTGGGAGGTCACATGACATCACTCTTATCTCTATTAATAAAACACAGACCTGACCGGAGAGGTGAGGAGGATTCTGGGAGGTCACATGACATCACTCTTATCTCTATTAATAAAACACAGACCTGACCGGAGAGGTGAGGAGGATTCTGGGAGATCACATGACATCACTCTTATCTCTATTAATAAAACACAGACCTGACCGGAGAGGTGAGGAGGATTCTGGGAGGTCACATGACATCACTCTTATCTCTATTAATAAAACACAGACCTGACCGGAGAGGTGAGGAGGATTCTGGGATTCTAACATGATATTCCTATTGGTTCTCCAATACAGAGATTTCCTCTTGTGAAGTCAGGTGATCATATGACCATCACAGTGCCTCCATGTGACTCCCTAAAACCTGAGAGACACAACATGGAGAAGATTCTAGAAGTCACCAAGAAGATGATGGAGCTGCTGACAGGAGAGGTGAGGAGGATTCTGGGAATTCTGGGACATTATCCAGTAACAGACAAGGGATGTGTCTGGATGGTGACTGTATCATTGTGTGTGTCAGGTTCCTATAAGGTGTCAGGATGTCACTGTCTATTTCTCCATGGAGGAGTGGGAGTATTTAGAAGGACACAAGGATCTCTACAAGGACGTCATGATGGACAATCAGCCGCCCCTCACATCACCGGGTAAGAGGAGACTTTATTGTAAAGGAGAGAGCAGTACGGAGGGTCCACCTAGATCCCCCATCATCTGATAAACACATAGAAACAATGTATTCAGTCAGTGTGTGTGTTTCCTACAGATGGATCCAGTAATGGGAACCCACCAGAGAGATGTCCCCGTCCTCTGTATTCCCGGGATTCCACACAGGAAGATCACATCAT
This sequence comes from Aquarana catesbeiana, assembly GCF_042186555.1. Classification (NCBI taxonomy): domain Eukaryota; kingdom Metazoa; phylum Chordata; class Amphibia; order Anura; family Ranidae; genus Aquarana; species Aquarana catesbeiana. Next base: position 294,366,645 of record NC_133331.1, on the reverse strand, counting down.
CCCTCACCATCATCAGGTAGATGAGGAACAATTATTGGTAGTTTTGATTTATACACAGCATGATTGTTACAATTAATGTTTTATTATATATTCAGAGTGGAAACCTCGGGGATTATACTAATGTTGTTAAAGAAGAGTTTATAGAGGAGGATCAAAAGTATGGTGTGAGGAATAAGTATTCAGAAGGACATAAGAATATGAAAGAGCCACATAATTATGGAAACCCACCAGAGAGATGTCCCCGTCCTCTGTATTCCCGGGATTCCACTCAGGAAGATCACACCATCCCTCACTGTTACAAGGTTGGTGGGACGGAGCATCTAGAACACAAAAGTGACTCATGGATATGATGAATGAACTCTGTACAAGATGTTATAATTTATTTATTTTTTTGGTCTAGGGTGAAGATCTGATATATATAAAAGTTGAGGTTAAATCAGAAGAAGAAGAGAGGTATGTGAGGGATGATCAGCAGTCTATGGAGGAGGATGGAATAACGGGGACATTTATAGAGGAGGACACTCCTACAGAGATCAGCACAGGTGGGTCATTAACACTAAATACATTCCTCCACCCATACTGCTCACTGATTGGTCCAGATTATAAAGTAAGATTTTCACTGTCTGTCTGACACAGTCTAAGCCTATAACTGCAAAAATGAGCCAAGTGGAGGTCATGAGGACCCATTTACTAGTTACCTTGAGGGGGGAATTGTAAGATCCTCGGAGACAAAGCTGCCTGATGTGGGCGGAGTCCTGGTTTAGGGGAACCAATCAGCTCATGTCTAGTAATAATCTTTGTATTTCTATTTTAGTAGATGGACGGGAGATGAGGAAAACCTCAGAGGATTGTCTCACTTTGTCTCCAGACTGTAAAGTAGAAGATGAGGACATCACACAGTATAGTCCAGGAGAAAACCCGACTACCTCAAATGTCCATCCGGCACCACACAGTGTAGATGGACCATCGTATTCCTCTTATCCTGAGGAACCTCAGACTGTGCGGGACGGTGCCGGACCATCGTATTCCTCTTATCCTGAGGAACCTCAGACTGTGAGGGACGGTGCCGGACCATCGTATTCCTCTTATCCTGAGGAACCTCAGACTGTGCGGGACGGTGCCGGACCATCGTATTCCTCTTATCCTGAGGAACCTCAGACTGTGAGGGACGGTGCCGGACCATCGTATTCCTCTTATCCTGAGGAACCTCAGACTGTGCGGGACGGTGCCGGACCATCGTATTCCTCATATCCTGAGGAACCTCAGACTGTGCGGGACGGTGCCGGACCATCGTATTCCTCTTATCCTGAGGAACCTCAGACTGTGCGGGACGGTGCCGTCCTTCCAACACATAGGAAGTTTTTCTGTACTGAGTGCGGGAAGTGTTTTCATGAAAAAATACGACTTGTCAGACATCAAAGATCTCACACAATTGAGAAGCCATATTTCTGTAATGAGTCTGGGAAACGTTTTTCTGGGAAGTCCAACCTCTTTGTACATCAAAACAAGAAGCCCCATTCCTGTTCTGAGTGCGGGAAATGTTATACACGAAAAACTGAACTTGTCATACATCAAAAATCTCACACAGGAGAGAGGCCGTATTCCTGTTCTGAGTGCGGGAAATGTTTTTCAGCTAAGTCACATCTTTGCAGACATCAGAGATTGCACACAGGTGAGAAGCCGTATCCCTGTCCCGAGTGCGGGAAGTGTTTTTCTCGGAAGTCCCATCTTATTGGACATCAGATGTGCCACACCGGCGAGAAGCCGCACGCCTGCCTTGAGTGCGGGAAATCTTATCAACGGAAATCAGACCTTATTACACATCAACGGTATCACACAGGGGAGAAGCCGTATTCCTGCCCTGAGTGCGGACAATGTTTTGTACGTAAACCGATTCTTGATAGACACCGGGGTTGTCATATTGCTCAGAAGCCGTATTCCTGTCCTGAGTGCGGGAAATGTTTTTTGCGTAAACCGTTCCTTGATTTACACCGGAGGTGTCACACAGAGGAGAGGCCGTATTCCTGCCCTGAGTGCGGGAAATGTTTTTCGCAGAAGTCCCATCTTGCTGGGCATCAAATATGCCACACGGGCGAGAAGCCACATTCCTGCCCCGAGTGCGGGAAATGTTATCTACGGAAATCCGACCTTGTAATACATCGCAGATCCCACACGGGGGAGAAGCCGTATCCCTGCCCGGAGTGCGGGAGATGCTTTGTACGTAAACCCCATCTTGATGCACATCGGAGATGCCACACGGGGGAGAAGCCGTATTCCTGCCCCGAGTGCGGCAAATGTTTTTCACAGAAGTCCAATCTTTCCAGACATCGGAGGTCCCACACAACCCTTGAGGTGTGTTAGTATCCGCAGTGCGGGAACGTCTAAATGATATTTTGCAGGAGACCTCACGCAGGGATGGAGCACACCTTGGAAGGAGCACACCTTCATATACACCTCAGAGAACACTTCCCTCACCCTGATGGCTGGGTGCACAGAACATTATTAGTTAGGGAAGGTCGTGTGGGGTCACTACTAATACCACAGCAGAGTAGGAGAATAAAAGGGTAACATTCAGGTGAGTCACTAACTTCTGTCAACTCCAAAAGGTGGCGATTTCCAAAGTAGGTGGTCCCCACCAGTCCGTTGCGTGACCTGTAGAGGATGGGGGGGGGGGGTCAGCTCCCCAACTCATTGAAGTCTAGGGTGGAATCTTTTAGCATCAAGAACCAAGGATGACCCCCTCGTGTCTCTTCACTGGAGGAGCTTGGTTCAGAGTAGATGGACAGGTCCTCCATACTTTATAGTCAACAGAGAGTGGTGGGTCCTGCCGAGGGGCCCAGATCCAGGCAAAGAACCAGAGAGACGTCATATCAGTCAAGGGTTACCCTCACTCTGCTGGCCGTTCTATACAACCACTCCCCAAGTGGACCAGGGTGCCCACCATCTGACAAGGACACAACATAGAACGTGGAGCTGGCGTGGTAAGGTGCATTATACTGGTAATTAAGAATGGGCTTGGGTATGTTCGTATCGAACCCTGTGTTTGTTGGGGAAATGCCTCGCTGCCTATGTTTGGCGCTGGGCAGTGACGGCTTCCTGTGGGGGTTCGATCTGAACACGCCCAAGCCCATCACTACTGGCTTGACTCCTTCCCCAGTTTCAAAAGCATAAATACAGCAGATTTTGAAGTCATTGAGTGAATTATCAACCACCTCCGATCAACCCGACTACAGCATTCCAAAACAGGGGTGCGAAGCAGCATCCCATGGGGGTGGTTACCTTATGGTCAAGGGGGGGGGGGTTTGCCAGCTGGTCAGGCAGAGCTAGTTGGGCTAATGTGTCTGGACATTGGAAAGAGGCAACAGAGATGGGAGCCCCAAGAGAAGCCTTCAGTCCGGGCAGGGTGGCTTCATTGTATGGTCAATAAGGGTCATAAAGTCTACTAAGTCTAGGTTCACATCTATTCAGGTTGCGATTGAGTAGTTTTTCAGACACCTTTTGTGTTTTTTATGCGATTTTGTGTTTGTGGTTTTATTTGTTTTTTTTTTGCTAATAGGAAAGTAGTTCTGTTCATGTAGTTCCACTTTTCGCCACTTTAATGCGACTTTATGCTCTCTGGCACTCAAGTCACATCAAAGTTGCATCGGACTTCATTCACACTTGTCGCAACTTTGATACAACTTTGGATGGTTGAGACTTGGATGCAACTTAATGGTTAAGGAGTGGGCGGCCACCAGGATCCTTAGCAACTAGGGAATAACAGGTTGCTAAGGAGCGGGCGGCCGCCGCATCCTTAACAACTGATGACTCATCAGCTGTCAGCGGGATTCCCCATTGACAGCTGAATGTAAACAAAAGAATTCCAGCATTAAATTAAAAAAAACAGAATTGGGGTCCCCCCCCAATCCATACCAGGCTCTTCAGGTCTGGTATGAATTTTGGGGGTGACACCATGCCAATTTTTTTATTTAAATGGTGAGGGGGGCCCCCCACTTCCATACTAGACCCTTAGCAGGCCAGGAAGGCCCCCAAATAATACCGGCCACATGTCCTCAACATGGGTAGGGTGCTTTGGGGTAGAGGAGGCTCCCCCCCAAAGCACCTTGTCCCCATGTTGATGAGGACAAGGGCCTCTTCCCCACAACCCTGGCCCTGTGTTTATGAGGGTGCGGGGGGTGACTTATCAGAATTTGGAAGCTCCCTTTAACAAGGGAGCCCCCATATCCTGCGCCCCCCCCCCAACTACAGGCCAGTTAAAGTCTCAGGTTCCTTTACAGTAAAAGCTGCAGCTAGTCAGGAATAGAGACTGCTTCCATATGCAGAAAGGCAAAAAGATCCGAGAGATCGGCAGGGTTCTTCAACATGAACGACGTAGCATTCTGACCCATCAAGTGTATGGGAAATCGCAACCTGTAGGCTATCCCAACTCAAAGTAGCCTGTCTAGGAACAGCCTCAGCAGTGCTGTCCTCTGCAGGGTAGACAAATCGGGCAAGGGGGCAGAGTCAGGTCCCTGAGACCAAACTTTTCTATGCATGTCCTTTTTCTGAACATAGTATTGGACCTGCAGATAACTTCCCATGGTCTGGTTGGGTCTGCTGGATTAGGGTCTAGAGGTCTATGAACTTGATCCAACTTGATCACTGTGGGGAGGAGTGTTGTCTAGTTCGATGTTTAGGACTACTAGGAAAATGTCATATATGTTTTCGGGGCCAGTGGCCTCAGCCGAGACTTATCATGGTGGCTCCAATCTTCAACAACCTCCATGTGAAGTTGGAGAGAGACGAGACGAGAGGCTTGTTCTGTCTTTTCCCATTCCAAGGCTGTAAACTGTGAGTCTAAAGCTGAAGTGGTGGATTCCTCTTTGTTAATATACTTCATCATCTGCTGTAGGTTGGTCAGTACCCCCCTGTAGTTCTTTTTGGTGGTTTTCCTCTGTATGGATCAGGGCCTCTATGTCAGTCTTAGGTGGAAGGGGCATGGATAAGACCCTTAGGTCTTTGGGTTCATCCTCCATGTGTACCAAGCTGCAGTACCTTAGCAAGTCCTAACTGTGGGAACCCTCAAACAGTGCCAGCTGTTGTCCCTGTAGACCAAAGTCCAGAGATAGTGAAGAGGACAAACGAGGCTCAGAAGGGAAGGACGGTGCTTGACTCCTCATCATGGCCTCTGAGCGGGAGTCAGCCATCCTAGAACCACTGATAGCCAGGACAGCGGATAATAGATGCTTTAAAGAAGCTCCTCTTTAGAAGTCTGTTTCTGGGATTGACGTGTAAGCACCCGGTAAGTACGGGAGCTAACCAAGAACAGGACTTCATTATGCCGTGCCTAGACCATCCTTCAGAAAATATTTTAATCAGGAAATTGGTCATACATCCTAAAAACACCAAGTGTGTTCCTTGGACATACCTGGTACGCCCTGGTGCTCTTTCCTCAGCACTGCCCCTATCATTGGCCACACCCATCTGCCATTAGGATAAATGATGGCCATACATCATGTTTTCAGGAATCGTTGATGGATACTTCGAAACACAATTGATGTTATGTTGTATTTACCCTTCTTCTTCGGCCTGCCCATTGAAGGACTTTGCTTTACTCAGTTAAAGGAGTTTTGTATGGGGGGGGGGGATTTTTATTCAAAATTGTTCTCACTTACCTAACCCTTTGTTAACCCCAATAAACCCTAATTTATAAAGAAAGTTGTCTGTTTTTATAATTTATTATGTATTTTTATTGGTTATATCGATAATAAAATAATTTTTTCAGGACAGTATTGCCATAATAAAGTTGTGTTTGTCTGAAATAAAAATGTGTGTGTGTGTGTGTATATATATATATATATATATATATATACACACACACCCCATATTGCCAAAAGTATTGGGACGCCTGCCTTTACACACACATGAACTTTAATGAAATCCCAGTCTTATGCCCCGTACACACGGTCGGATTTTCAGACGGAAAATGTGTGATAGGACCTTGTTGTCGGAAATTCCGACCGTGTGTAGGCTCCATCACACATTTTCCATCGGATTTTCCGACACACAAAGTTGGAGAGCAGGATATAAAATTTTCCGACAACAAAATCCGTTGTCGGAAATTCCGATCGTGTGTACACAAATCCGAAGCACAAAGTGCCACGCATGCTCAGAATAAATAAAGAGATGAAAGCTATTGGCCACTGCCCCGTTTATAGTCCCGACGTACGTGTTTTACGTCACCGCGTTCAGAACGATCAGATTTTCCGACAACTTTGTGTGACCGTGTGTATGCAAGACAAGTTTGAGCCAACATCCGTAGGAAAAAATCCATGGATTTTGTTGTCGGAATGTCCGAACAAAGTCCGACCGTGTGTACGGGGCATTAGTCCGGAGGGTTCAATATTGGGTTGGCTCCGCCCTTTGCAGCTATAACAGCTTCAACTCTTCTGGGAAGGCCATCCACAAGGTTTAGGAGCGTGTCTATGGGAATGTTTGACCATTCTTCCAGAAGCACCTTTGTGAGTTCAGGCACTAATGTTGGACGAGAAGGCCTGGCTCGCAGTCTCTGCTCTAATTCATCCCAAAGGTGTTCTGTGGGGTTGAGGTCAGGACTCTGTGCAGGCCAGTCAAGTTCCTCTACTCCAAACTCGCTCATCCATGTCTTTATGGACCTTGCTTTGTGCACTGGTACAAATCATTTGCTGGAGGGGGGATTATGGTGTGGGACGCGCAGGAAGAAGATGGCGGATCCTCCTCCTATGAGTTGGAGCCGTCAACACCCCCCAGATACCAGCAAAGTGCTGGAGGCAATATCTACCTGCCGGGCGACGTTGACTACTAAAAATCGAGGAGGTCATGGTAGATATCTCCTTGGTTAGACAAGACTTTTACTTTTCTTTAAACTGTGTTATAAAATAAAATATTTTGACATTATAACCAAACCCATCAGAGTATTGTAGCCTACAGCAGACTGCTGGACTATGATTTTTTTCAGCTGAAGACATAAGGGGGCACTGGTCTTGCAGCACTGTGGCCCAAGGCTTGGGAGGAAAGGAAAAATAGCAAAAATGGATATGACTGCTATCTCACAGCCGTCCATTGAAGCGCCGGCCACTTCTGTGGAGGATTCCTCTTCAGCCGCAGTCATTTTAGCGGCCATTATAGAGCGCAAAGAGACTCTTAAGGGGCAAATGGATCTCATAGCATTCGGTATGTCTCTCAGATCCGTCAGGACCTGGATGGGTTTAAAGCTAGGGTCTCTGAGGTGGAAAGCAGGGGCCTCCACTTTGGAAGACTCAACCCAATCGGATTTTAAAGATCTGCAGGGCTCTACAGCTACAAGTTAGACGGTTGCAGGAACGCTGCTATTGTCACTGAAAATCTTAGACGGAATAATATTCGTATCCTGGGCCTACCTGAAAAGGGCTGAGGGGACCAAACCAACAGAATTCCTTGAGCAATTACTTATTACTGTTTTGGGCTTGGAGAGTGTGCCACCCACCTTTGTGGTGGAGCGGGCACATAGAATTCCATCAAAGCCACCTAAACCTGGGGCCCCCCCTAGACCTCTTTTATTACTGAATTATCGAGATGGAGACAGGGTCCTGGCGGCTGTTAGGGCTAAACCAGATATACCTTATGAAAACACTAAGTTATTATTTTTTCCACACTATTCTTAAGAAGTTCAGCAATGCCGCAAGTCCTATACAGAGATCCATAAGGGACTACGAGAATAGAGCATACAGTTTAGCCTCCTTTATCCCAGCAGATTGCGTATTATAAATGGTGGACGGACATATTTTTTTGATACCCCGGCTGCTGCCTCCACTGGACTGGATGCACGCTAAGAGAATTATTATCCTTTATCAGGATCTCTTAACAAGTACGCCCTCAAATTTACTGAGATACCCCAAGTACCAACTACGGCCTGCCCCAGAATACAGATCTGGGGTGGTAGGAATGAGGTTGTATGGTGGGGGTTATCCCAAGAAGAAAGTTGAGTGATTAAGCTGAGGTCAGTAACAGCCTGACAGCAAAGTACTAATCCAGGAGATGGGAACAGAGTCGAGGATTCAAGTTCAGATCAGTAACAGCCGGGCAGTACTAATTCAGGTGAAAGGAACAGAGTTGAGGATTCATCTAAGGTCGGTAACAGCCAGTTAGCTGGGCATCAACTCGGGGGGCAGGAAGACAGTTGAGTGATTAAGCTACGGTCAGTAACAGCCGGGCAGCGAAATACTAATCCAGGAGACGGGACAGAGTCGAGGATTCAAGTTGAGATCAATAACAGCCAGGCAGCTGGGTACCAATTTAGGAGAAAGGATAAAAGTGAAGTCTACAAGCTCAGGTCGGTAACGGCTGGGCAGTTGGGTAACAATTCAGAAGACTGAAGATCACCGGACAGGAACCAGATGCAGGAATGCCATGTATCAGGAGACATGGACGTTGACTAGATACTAGCCAAGGGTGGTAACAGCCAGGCAGCTGGGTACCAATTTAGGAGAAAGGAACAAAGTCAGGAATACAAGCTGAGGTTGGTAATAGCTGCACATTTGGGTAACAATTCAGATGACTGAAGATAATTGGACAGGAGCCAGATGAGGAATGTTGACTAGATACTAGCCAAGGTTGGTACAGCCAGGCAGTGGGGGAACTAATGCAGAAGACAGGAACAGAGTCAAAGATTCAAACGGAGGTCACTAACTGAAAAACAGAGGGGTACCATTTCAGTAGACAGGAACAGAGTCAAAGATTTATGCTATGGTCTGTAACATCTGGGTACCAACTCAAACGATAGGAACAGAGTCAAGGATACCAACCGAGGTGGGGCAGCAATTGGGATAAGAGGTTCTAAGAGTCAAGTCGAGAACAGTAATAGCCAGGCATAGGGGTAGCAGTTCAGGATACAGGAGTCAAGAATTCAAGCTAGGCCCACTAACAACCAAACAGCCAGGTACCATTTCAGCAGATGGGAACAGAGTCGAAGATTCAAGTTGAACAGAGTTGAGACTTCAAGCCGAGGTTTGTAACAGTCAGGCAGCGGGGTACCAACTAGAGGGACAGGAAGAAAGACGTGGATTTAGGCTGAGGTCGGTAATAGCAACTCGGAAGGCAGGAACAGAGTTGAGAACACAAGCCGAGGTCAGTAAACGCCAAGCAGTGTGCTGCAAAGTCAAGGATTCCAGCTGAGATCAGACAGCCCAGGCAGTACCAAGTCAGGAGACAAAAACAGATTTGAGGACACAAGCTGAGGATGGTAACAACCAGGCTGCAGGGTACCAATTCAGGAGACATGGAAAAAGTTGAGGATACAAGCCGAGGATAGTAAGACATGGGCAGCTAAGGATCGATTCAGGAGAGAGGAACAGATTGGATGATACAACCTGAGGATGGTAACAACCAGGCTGCAGGGTACCAATTCAGGAGACATGGAAAAAGTTGAGGATACAAGCCGAGGATGGTAAGACATGGGCAGCTAAGGATCGATTCAGGAGAGAGGAACAGATTGGAGGATACAAGTTGAGGTTGGTACCAGCCGAGCAGCCTGGTCCTGATTCATGAGAGAGGAACAGAATGGAAGGTACAGGCTGAGGTCGGTAACAGCCGGGCAGCCTGGTACCGATTCAGGAGAGAGGAACAGAATCGAGGGTACAAGTTGAGGTCGGTAACAGCCGGGCAGCCTTGTGCCGATTCAGGATAGAGGAACAGAATGGAGGGTACAAGCTGAGGTCAGTAACAGCCGAGCAGCATGATACCGAGCAGGAACAGAATCAAGCATACAAGCCAAGGTTGGAAACAGAAAGGTGCCAGTTCTGGAAACAAGAGCAGAGTTGAGGATTCAAGCTGAGGTCAGTAACAGACCAGCAGCAGAGTCAGAAAGCAGAAACATGTTGAGGATACAAGCCAAGGATTTAAGCCGAGGTTGGAAGCAGCCAGACAGCCCGGAACCAATTTGGAAGACAGGAACTCCTTGAGATTAAAAGCGTCAGTCTAGAGAGACAACATACCCAGCAGACATGTTATCCACGTGGTGTTACTGGCGGCGTGGAGGATCGTTTTGAACAAAACTGGTAATTTTGCTGCAAAGTCAGTTGCCTTGAAATCCACTCATCCCGATGAGTAATATATTTCTCTTCCCCTTGGTGGGAGTGGAGATGACCCCATCTATAAGGATATACAGTACATACACACACAGCACAAGGCCGTGTTCAAACTACGAGACGTTTCCTCGGGGCTGCAGTTCCTCTGAGCTCCAAAAGGTGGTGATGTCGCTTCTACCCAGACAGGAAGTCTCTATGGAAGATAGGAAGTGATGTCAGGCACAGACAGGAAGTGATGTCAGGTATAAATAGGAAGTTCTGGGTGAGAGGTAAGTCGGGAGGAAGTAGAGAGAAGACATTGTTGGAAGAGGTAATAAGAACTTATTTTCTATTTACACCCAGTAACCCCCCCCCCGTCATGTCCGTCCTCTTCCTCCATAGTCACTGTGATGTCTTTTATCTCCAGCAGATGATGATACTCACATATATAGTGTGGAAACCTAGATTAACCCCTTCAGGGGCAGAACATTCCCCCACTTACAGGGCCGGAACATTCTCTTCATATTGGAGATGTGTCACCTTTCCCACCAATCACCTTCTCACTTCATCAGCAGGGCCGTTTGAAGGAATTTGAGGGCCCCAAGCAAAATGGACATATGCTCCACTTTTAACCTCAGATCGTTTTTGCAATTCTTCTTATTTTTTTTAATGATTTTTTCACAAAGCTTAGATGTAGCCACGCATCTTAACCCACCAAACAATCTGCATGAAGGTCCCTTTTTAGAGGTGGCAGACAAGCAGTGAGGAGGCAATGTAACCCTAACCTCACCGCCTGTTTTGACCCCAAACAAGCATGCTGCAATGCACGTGGTTGCGGGGTATTTGTGGCACTTCCCTGTTTGCTGGAATGGGCCATGTTCGGCAGGCTTGCCGCCCACCATCCAGTTGCGTTATGTTGGATAGAGGACATTCAGAATGGTGATAATAAGCTCCCTGGTGCACCCAATAGAACACCTGGGCACTGGTGTCTCACTGGCTCCAGCTGTGACCGTGTCTGGGCCACCATAGTGCTCATGGAAGTGGGAAGTGCTCCAATCCAATCTAGGACCTGTAAAGAAAACCCTCAGTAGTCTATAAGTGGAGACCGGTGGGATGAGGTGGGACTTTGGTGAGCTGTCTCGGAAAAACTAGTAGGTGAGAGGTCCCTGTAACAACCTGGACAGTAGGGGGGCCTCCCAATATATACACTTCCTTTAGTTGAGGGGTACTTCCAGGAGGAGTGGAGCTGAAAGATGGCTGCCCTCATGGAACATCTTGAGGAGTTGACCCGTGTCCTGGTGATCTGGATGCAAGCCGCAGGGAATCACAGTGGCTCATTCTTATGGTATACATGATGTCTGGTGGTATTTTACAGTCTGAAGAGCGCAGATTGATGGTTTTGGCTTAAAGGCCCTTGTCTCTGTATTGGCTGAGATTAGACATGTGGAGTTGAATTTGTGTTGCCTTTTGGGTACCGGCACCCAACTTCTTCCATTGCTTGGTCATGGAACCCGCCCTGAGGTTTGAAATACGAGCCCACTGGGACACCTGGGGGTCATCATCCACCTCAACAAAGAGAAATTGGGTGCTACATATACAATATAGACACCAAATGCAAGGAGGAAACACTGTTTATGAAGAATGAGGTCAGTCACCCATACATTATAGAAAAAGCGCAAAACTGATGTGGTCATTTAGGGCAGGAGGTGTAGTAGCCCCAAGGTCCATTTAGCACCATTTTGCAAAAGCAAGTTGTCAAGATTTCCTCCCCCTGGGATTGCGGTGACTTCCATCAAAAGCAATATTAGGATAAGCCATCTATTTGGTAATTCTGACTTCTTTCAAAGTGCCTCCCAATGAGAGTTTGGAGATTCCCATTTGTGAGATTGTGAATCTTCTTCCAACCTTCATATATTCCCCTTCCTCCGACCAGATTTTATTATTATACCTCCAATAAAATCCAGATAATTCTCTGTTATCAATTATCATTTTATCTGTCTAGGCAGAAACCTGTGTAGACCACATGACTGCAAAAATGAGGATGAAGGAGGTCCGGAATCACATTAGCGAAATAATACTAGATTTCACCCTGGAGATCATCTACCAGCTGATCGGAGAGGTGAGGAGGATTCTGGGAGGTCACATGACATCACTCTTATCTCTATTAATAAAACACAGACCTGACCGGAGAGGTGAGGAGGATTCTGGGAGGTCACATGACATCACTGTTATCTCTATTAATAAAACACAGACCTGACCGGAGAGGTGAGGAGGATTCTGGGAGGTCACATGACATCACTCTTATCTCTATTAATAAAACACAGACCTGACCGGAGAGGTGAGGAGGATTCTGGGAGGTCACATGACATCACTCTTATCTCTATTAATAAAACACAGACCTGACCGGAGAGGTGAGGAGGATTCTGGGAGGTCACATGACATCACTCTTATCTCTATTAATAAAACACAGACCAGACCGGAGAGGTGAGGAGGATTCTGGGATTCTAACATGATATTCCTATTGGTTCTCCAATACAGAGATTTCCTCTTGTGAAGTCAGGTGATCATATGACCATCACAGTGCCTCCATGTGACTCCCTAAAACCTGAGAGACACAACATGGAGAAGATTATAGAAGTCACCAAGAAGATGATGGAGCTGCTGACAGGAGAGGTGAGGAGGATTCTGGGAATTCTGGGACATTATCCAGTAACAGACAAGGGATGTGTCTGGATGGTGACTGTATCATTGTGTGTGTCAGGTTCCTATAAGGTGTCAGGATGTCACTGTCTATTTCTCCATGGAGGAGTGGGAGTATTTAGAAGGACACAAGGATCTCTACAAGGATGTCATGATGGACAATCAGCCGCCCCTCACATCACCGGGTAAGAGGAGACTTTATTGTAAAGGAGAGAGCAGTACGGAGGGTCCACCTAGATCCCCCATCATCTGATAAACACATAGAAACAATGTATTCAGTCAGTGTGTGTGTTTCCTACAGATGGATCCAGTAATGGGAACCCACCAGATATAGATGTCCCCGTCCTCTGTATTCCCGGGATTCCACACAGGAAGGTCACACCATCCCTCACCATCATCAGGTAGATTATTGATTATTATTGGTAGTTGTGATTTATACACAAGTGTGTTTGTTAAAATAATTTCTTATTGTATGTTCAGAGTGGAAACCTTGGAGATGATAATATTGTTGTTAAAGAAGAGTATAAAGAGGAGGATGAGGAGTATGAAGTGATGGAGGAGTTTTCAGAAGGACACAACAGTCAATACAAGGACACCCTGCTGGAGCTATCAAATAACAGAAACCCACCAGAGAGATGTCCCCGTCCTCTGTATTCCTTGGATTCCACACAGGAAGGTCACACCATCCCTCACCATCATCAGGTAGGTGGAGTTGAGGGTCGGGAACATAAAGCGATTGAACACTCTGACATGTGGAACCGATGTGTGGTTTCTACAAGATGATATTTTCGATGTGATCTTGCATACTTCTACGTTATGGATTTTTATTTTCTGCCATTCTGTTGGTTTAGTGTGAAAATCTGATTGTCATGAAAGTTGAGTATGAAGAAGAAGAGAGTTATATGAGGGATGATCAGCAGTCTATGGAGGAGGCTGGAATGAGGAGGACATTCATAGAGGAGGACACTCCTACAGAGATCAGCACAGGTGAGCTATACTCTATTCTCCAGTCCCCATGGGTTCCTTCTCCTATCACAAGGCTGGGTGAACGTAGAAGTGATCTGGGAGGAGGATCAGTGGCCTTTTTGACCTTTTTTTTTTCGAGAGGGGAAGAGCCCCGGCTGGTTGGGGCCTCCACAGAGAACATCTGCTCACTCACACCTACCTGATCCAGATAGAATCTTGATGGAAGTGAACGAACATTCTCATATCTATTGATGTTTTTTATATTATTTCCAGGACACGCCAAGGAGAAACCCTCAAAGGATCTTCTCACTTTATCTCCAAGATGTAAAATGGAAGATGAGGATATCACAGGAGATTGTGCCGGAGAAAAGACAATGAGCTCCTCTATGGATGGTGGACTTCACAGTGTGGATGGACCATGGAATTCCTCTGAGCAACCTCGTACTGTGAGGGATGGTGCCGGAGAGAAGACAATGAGCTCCTCTATGGATGGTGGACTTCACAGTGTGGATAGACCATGGAAACCTTCTGAGCAATCTCGTACTGTGAGGGATGGTGCCGGAATTCAGGGGGTGAAGACATTTCCCTGTCCTGAATGTGCGGAAAGTTTTAGCTCAGAACGAAGTCTAACTGTACACCAGAGATCTCACTTGGGGGAGGAGCTTCATTCCTGCCCCGTGTGCGGGGAAGGTTTTCTACATAAATATCATCTTAGTGTACATCAGAGGACTCACACGGGGGAGAAGCTTCATGCCTGTTCTGAGTGCGGGAAGTGTTTTGTAAGTAAAACGGACCTTATTGTACATCTGAGGTCTCACACCGGGGAGAAGCCGTATTCCTGCCCCGAGTGCGGGAAATGTTTTTCAAAGGGGTGCAACCTCATCAGGCACCGGATGTTGCACACGGGGGAAAAGCCGCATGCCTGCGCAGAGTGCGGGAAACGTTACGCGCAGAAAATAGGGCTTGTCATACATCAGAGGTCTCACACAGGGAAGAAGCCCCATTCCTGCCCTGAGTGCGGGAAATGTTTCGGAAGTAAATCTGAACTCGTCACGCACCACATGTCTCACACGGGGGAGAAACCTTTTTCTTGCTCCGAGTGCGGCAAATGTTTTCTACGCAAAACCGAGCTTACGGTACATCAGAGATCTCACACGGGGGAGAAGCCGTATTCCTGCCCCGAGTGCGGGAAGCGTTTTTCAAAGGCATGCAACCTTTCCAGGCACCAGAGGATCCACACGGGGGAGAGGCCGTATTCCTGCGCTGAGTGCGGGAAATGTTATGCCCAGAAATCAGAACTCGTTATGCATCAGAGGTCCCACTCAGGGGAGAGGCCGTATTCCTGCGCCGAGTGCGGGAAAAGTTTTTATATGAAGTGCCACCTGTACAGTCACCAGAGATTGCACACGGACGTCAAGCCGTACCCCTGCCCCGAGTGCGGAGAATGTTTCAAGCGCAACTCGCAGCTCGTTGTCCACCGACGATCCCACACGGGAGAGAGGCCGTACTCCTGCGCTGAGTGCGGGAAAAGTTTTACACGGAGCGGGGACCTCGTTACTCATCGAAGAATCCACACGGGGGAGCGGCCGTATTCCTGCCTCGAGTGCGGGAAATGTTTCTTGGCGAAGACTCACCTCAACAGACATCAGATGAGGCACACGGGGGAGAAGCCGCATTGCTGCCCCGAGTGCGGGAAATGTTTCTCGCGAAGGTTTTGCCTTACCCAGCATCGGAAAACCCACCAGGTGCGGGAAATGTCTTCCATATGAATCATCAGATGTTGTGTAAACACATCGGGGATCTGACGCCTTGGTCCGCACCCGGAAAACACGGGGCTGAGCGCTCCTCCCATCTTTTTATCGTGGAAGAAACTCTTCAGAGGTCACCAAAGACTTCAAAGTTCTGTCTGAGTTACTCTTCAGGGGGAGAGGAGATGGATGAGAACGCCACGAGTCTTCTAAAAACTCCCGAGGACCAAAAAAATTAAAATGGAGAAAAAGCCAACTTGTCTCGGGGGTCGGCATTCCCCCTTCATCAGGGCTGAAGAATAAAACCACATAAAATATCCTAAAATGATAAAAGATTATAAATTGACTATGAAATACAATTGATAAATACTCACTATATTACCAAAAGTATTGGGACGCCTGCCTTCACACACAATACCTTTAATGGCCTTCCAGTCTTAGTCCGGAGGGTTCAATATTGAGTTGGCTCCGCCCTTTGCAGTCTATAACAGCTTCAACTTTTCTGGGAAGGCCGTCCACAAGGTTTAGGAGGGTGTCTATGGGAATGTTTCACCATTCTTCCAAAAGTCAGCACTGATGTTGGACGAGAAGGCCTGGCTCGCAGTCTCATCCCAAAGGTGTTCTATCGGGTTGAGGTCAGGACTCTGTGCAGGCCAGTCAGGTTCCTCCACCCCAAACTCACTCATCCATGTCTTTATGGACCTTGCTTTGTGGACTGGTCCAAATCATTTGGTGTGGGGGGGATTATGGTGTGGGGTGTTGTTTTTCAGGGGTTGGGCTCGGCCCCCTTAGTTCCAGTGAAGGGAACCCTTATGCCGCGTACACACGAACGGACATTCCGACAACAAAACCGTGGATTTTTTTTTCCGACGGATCAAACTTGTCTTGCACACACACGGTCGCACAAATGTTGTCGGAAATTCCGAACGTCAAGAACGCGGTGACTTACAACGAGCCGGGAAAAATGATGTTCAATAGCCAGTGCGGCTCCTTCTGCTTGGTTCCGAGCATGCGTGGAGTTTTGTGCATCGGAATTGTCTACACACCATCGGAATTTCCGACAACAAATGTCCGATGGAGCGTACACACGGTTGGAACAAGCTCACCTCAAATATTTGTTGTCTTAAATTCCGATCGTCTGTACGCGGCATTAAGGCGTCAGCATACCAAGGGGCATACCTGGAGGGGCCAAGCCCAACCCCTGAAAAACAACCCCCACACCATAATCCCCCCTCCCCCCCACACCATAATCCCCCTCCACCAAATGGTTTGGACCAGAGCACAAAACAAGGTCCATAAAGACATGGATGAGCAAGTTTGGGGTGGAGGAACTTGACTGGCCTGCACAGCCCTGATGTGGGGTTGTTTTTCAGGGGTTGGTCTTGGCTCCTCAGGGGTTGGTCTTGGCTCCTCAGGGGTTGGGTTTGGCCCCTTAGTTCCAGTGAAGGGAACTCTTAAGGCGTCAGCATACCAAGATATTTTGGACAATTTCATGCTCCCAACTTTGTGGGAGGAGTTTGGGGACGGCCCCTTCCTGTTCCAACATGACTGCCCATCAGTGCACAAAGCAAGGTCCATAAAGTCATGGATGAGTGAGTTTGGGGTGGAGGAACTTGACTGGCCTGCACAGCCCTGATGTGGGGTTGTTTTTCAGGGGTTGGTCTTGGCTCCTCACGGGTTGGTCTTGGCCCCTTAGTTCCAGAGAAGGGAACTCTTAAGACGTCAGCATACCAAGACATTTTGGACAATTTCATGCTCCCAACTTTGTGGGAAGAGTTTGGGGACGGCCCCTTCCTGTTCCAACATGACTGCCCATCAGTGCACAAAGCAAGGTCCATAAAGTCATGGATGAGTGAGTTTGGGGTGGAGGAACTTGACTGGCCTGCACAGCCCTGATGTGGGGTTGTTTTTCAGGGGTTGGTCTTGGCTCCTCAGGGGTTGGTCTTGGCCCCTTAGTTCCAGAGAAGGGAACTCTTAAGACGTCAGCATACCAAGACATTTTGGACAATTTCATGCTCCCAACTTTGTGGGAAGAGTTTGGGGACGGCCCCTTCCTGTTCCAACATGACTGCCCATCAGTGCACAAAGCAAGGTCCATAAAGACATGGATGAGCGAGTTTGGGGTGGAGGAACTTGACTGGCCTGCACAGCCCTGATGTGGGGTTGTTTCTCAGGGGTTGGGTTTGGCCCCTTAGTTCGAGTGAAGGGAACTCTTAAGGCATCAGCATATCAAGACATTTTGGACAATGTCAATTTCCTCCACCCCAAACTTGCTCATCCATGTCTTTATGGACCATGCTTTGTGCACTGGTCCAAATCATTTGGTGGAGGGGGGATTATGGTGGGGGGGTTGTTTTTCAGGGGTTAGGCTTGGCCCCCTTAGTTCCAGTGAAGGGAACTCCTGAGGCGTCAGCATACCAAGACATTTTGGACAATGTCAAGTTCCTCCACCCCAAACCCGTTCCTTCATGTCTTTATGGACCTTGCTCTGTGCACTGGTGGGCAGTCATGTTGGAACAGGAAGGGGCCGTCCCCAAACTCCTCCCACAAAGTTGGGGGCATGAAATTATCCAAAATGTCTTGGTATGCTGACGCCTTAAGAGTTCCCTTCACTGGGACTAAGGGGCCAAGCCCAACCCCTGAAAAACAACCCCCACACCCAGGGGGTGCAGGCCAGTCAAGTTCCTCCACCCCAAACTTGCTCATTCACACTATATTGCCAGAAGTATTGGGCCACCCCTCCAAATCTTTTGGTGGAGGGGGGATTATGGTGTGGGGTTGTTTTTCAGGGGTTGGGTTTGGCCCCTTAGTTCCAGTGAAGGGGACGCTTAAGGCGTCAGCATACCAAGACATTTTGGTCATCTTCCTGATGACTTGGTACAGAATATTCTTCAATTGGACATATGTCTTCTAAGTTCCTTGGACATACCTCATATGCCCTGGTGCTGTTGTTACCTTGGCTCCGCCCTTCTGCTTCTATCATTGGTGACACCCATTGGTCATTTTGTAATCGGCCCCCGAAGAAACGATGCCCCTACTTTCTGGGATTATTAATGGAGACATTGTTACATTGTATTTACATTTGCTGTGTGGTGTGCAGGTCACATGACGTTTGCTTTATACTGTACAGAGCGTCACTTAAAGGCATTTCACATGAGGGAAAAAAGTTATATATAAGTTATTGTTCCTTGATTGAGAGAAAATTCTGATAATGCAGATTTCCTATGAAGGACAAAGAAAAAAAGGGGAAACTACTGAGGGTGGGACTTCAAAGACACTACCAAAAAACAAATAAAGGAAAAAATTGTTTAAGGGCTCTACCAAAAAAGTCCCACCCCCGGGGGTTTCCCTTTTTCTTTATTAAGATTAATCGTTCCTAATCAACTAAATCCTCCTATTATTTATTTTTTTTATGTTTGTTTTTGTTGCATTTTGGAGCATTGTTATTACAAAATGCTCCACATTTATATGATAAAAGTTGCCTTTATTTCGATGCGGATGTCTTTTGTTCTTCTTTGTATCAGATCTGTAATTGTAATCTCCTTATCAATTAGACAAATCGGAGAAGAAAATGTTCTTGTTTTTTCTGCGCTGTCATTGGACAGACTAGGAGGAAAATCTATTTTTCAAATTGTTTTTGAATATATTTTTTTTTTTATTCTATGGATAATAAAGTCATTGTTTTCAGGGCACGAAATAAAGTTGTGTTGGTCTCCAGAAAACTTTATATGCACTGGTCCAAATCATTTGGTGGAGGGGGGATTATGGTGGGGGATTGATTTTCAGGGGTTGGTCTTGGCTCCTCAGGGGTTGGTCTTGGCTCCTCAGGGGTTGGTCTTGGTCCCTCAGGGGTTGATCTTGGTCCCTCAGGGGTTGGTCTTGGCTCCTCAGGGGTTGATCTTGGTCCCTCAGGGGTTGGTCTTGGCTCCTCAGGGGTTGATCTTGAACCCTCAGGGGTTGGGCTTGGCCCCTTAGTTCCAGTGAAGGGAACTCTTAAGGCGTCAGCATACCAAGACATTTTGGACAATTTCATGCTCCCAACTTCACTGGAACTAAGGGGGCCAAGCCCAACCCCTACAAAAAACAATCCCACACCCTGGGGGTGCAGGCCAGTCAAGTTCCTCCACCCCAAACTTGCTCATCCACACTATATTGACAGAAGTATTGGGCCACTCCTCCAAATCATTTGGTGGAAGGGGGATTATGGTGTGGGGTTGTTTTTTAGGGGTTGGGGGGTTGGTCTTGGCCCCTTAGGGGTTGGACTTGGCCCCTTAGACCCAGTGAAGGGGACGCTTAAGGCATCAGTATACCAAGACATTTTGGACAATTTCATGCTCCCAACTTTGTGGGAAGAGTTTGGGGACGGCCCCTTCCAGTCCCAACATGACTGCCCACCAGTGCACAAAGCAAGATCCATAAAGACATGGATGAGTGACACTTGGTGTTGGGTTTACCAAGGCAGAGCACTGCTGGGCTCTCCCTATCTACGTTTAGGAGTCATGACCGATTCCTCAATTTGATCAGTGTGTGGCCGTCCCTGCCTGACCGAATGATTGCTCGGGTGACTTCTGTGGAAGGGACATGCTGGATAATTTTTGTTCCTTCGTGAATGCAGCCAATGTCCCAATTGGGTGGGGGTGGTTCTTTCATGCACCTTGCTTGTGTGGATGGGGGATTTCATTCGTTTTGTCTTTCTTCATCGTTAATTTTTTTTTTGTCCTTTCGTTTATCCAAAAAACAACCCGTCTATGGCCAGCTTCACTCAAGGAGTGCGAAGGGCTTTAAATGTCTCCTGAAACTTAGGGAAGTTCCTTTCAACTATTTGGACCTACCAAACAAAAGGGTCTTTTTATACATAATGATGAAGGATATATAAGAGAACGGAGGTGGAGGTTTTGTATGGCGTGGGTACAGTATGTGACCTTCACTAATTGGGCTCTTAGACGTTTCATTCAGGAATGGAGATGGACCTTTCTTACAGCATCTATTCTCCACATCAACCACTATGTTCTGGAACCCAACCCAGGTTTAACCTCATCAGTGGTTACCACATCTGCCTTACAGCACTGGGGTCCTCGGTTTGAACCCCAACCAGGACACCATCCCAACCAAGACACTGGTGTCTTTAGTTAACCTTACCAACTTTATAATGATCTCCATGGAGTTTGCATGTTCTCCTTGTGCTCGGGTTGGGTTCCTCTGGGTGCTTGGGTTTCCTTCAACACTCCGAAGGCACGCTGGCAGGTTAATTGGCCTCTGTCTAGTATAGTGGTCTCCAAACTGCAGCCCGGGGGGCCAGGTGCGGCCCTTTGCTTGCTTTTATCCGGCCCTTGGGCGCTATTTCATCCACTAGTAACTGCAATGGGGCAAAATTCCACCCCACTAACACCAATGAAGGGGCATAATTTCTCCCAAAGACATCAATGATGAGGCACAATTATTCCCAATGATGCCAACAGTGGCACCCAATGACACAAATGATGGGGCACAATTCCTCCCCACTGGCACCAACAATGGGGCATAATTTCTCCCAATCACACCAACAATGGTACCCAATGACACCAATGATGGGGCGCAATTTCTGCCAGTGACACCAACAGGGCACAATGTCTCCCACTGACAACAATGATGGGGAACAATTCCTCCCACTGAAACCAACTATGACACCCAACGATGGGGCACAATTCCCCCCACTGAAACAAACAATGGGGTATTTTTTTTTCCCACGGACATCAGGACCTTTTCTACTTCCACTGGCCATAGTCTGCCCCCCCACTAAATTCTGAAGAACAGTAAACTGGCCCTTCGTTAGAATTTTGGAGACCCCCTTGTTCAGTTGTGTGTGTATGAGATAGGGACCTTACACTGTAAGCTCCTCGAGGGAAGGAATTGATGGGAATGAATAGCATGTAAAGTGCTGTGTAAACTGGCAGTTCTATATAAATACATAAAATAAATCGGTTCAGATTGGGGACTCCACCACTGAGGACCCTCACATGATATTCAGTGGAAGTAACAGCAGGAAGAGGCAATCAAACATCCAGCCAAGGCAGGGTCAAGGGGTGGGCAGGAGGGGACGCAGTGCTGTCATATGGGAGAGAGGGGGCGCCAAGCGTGAAGCTTAACTCCCCTCACCACAGGCACTCTCCAGATCAGTGGTTGGCAACCAGCAGACGCAGCTACACACCCGCTCTGGTAGCTCCAGCTGTCACGCCATGCCCACTCCGGGACCAGTTCATCCAGCGCCCAGGGTGATGATGTGGAAGTGCGCCCCCTCCTCCATTGCTAATGCATGGTGCAGGAACAGCGTACCACCCTGCACTCGTTCTCTGCCGCCTGGCTTGGCTGCCCATAGTTGGCATGGAGTGTGTGCTGCACATGGATGGCCAATCACTTGTTTACTAACTACTCAAAGTTGATTGCACATGCACACTGTTTTCTTTGTGTTGGTTGTAGGTGACTGGAATGGAGAGTGGGCAGAAGGCCGGGACACGGGGTGGACAGGAGGGGCGCAATGCTGTCACATGGAGGGGGATGCATGCATGAAGCTGTACTCCCCTCACCACATGCATTCTCCAGATCAGTGGTTGGCGTAACATTATCTTTAACAATATAAAAAAAAAAAACAGAAAGTATTGTAACGACCGCCATTTTATTCTCCAGGGTGTTCGAAAAAAATATATATAATGTTTGGGGGTTCTAAGTCATTTTCTACCAACAAAAAAATATTTTAACTTGTAAGCAACAAGTGTAAAAAAAAGGCTGGGTCCCTAAGTGGTTAAAAGAGCATCCGGGTGTTTTGTATAGAAAAACGGGTTTTCCTGTCTTTATAGCCCACAACGTCAATCATCCCGCAGAGATTCGCCAGATAGGAGGTCCAAAGGTCACAGTACCGCAGGAAGGAAACGCTCTTCTTTAGCTCATGCATCTCATAGCCGCAGGTCCCCCCCCCACATACGGCTAGAAGAGCTCCCTCTCCACATTGTTCCACCCGCCCCAGAGACAAGACTTGCTGGGTCTGCGGAAGGGAAGCACTTGCCGAGAGATTAGTCTGCAAGGCATGTTTTTTTGAGGCAGTTGAGGATAAAGAAAAACAAGAGTCCATAGACACTGAAAAAATTGATGAAGGACTCAAATCAGAAGTTAGCTTCATCCCAGGATTTAGCAACTCCCTCAACAAGTGAGTTCTCCAAGGAGGCCCCGGCTCAGCAAACAAACAGCAGATCTCAGTTCAGATGACGACAAAGACGCGACAGAAGAACACTGTTCCTCTTTTGGTTTTGGGTTAGTTGAACCATTTGTGGTCGAAGTGAAAGATGCGATTCAATGGGAAGAAGTTCCCGAACCTCCTGCCAAGTCCAGGAAATCCTTTCCTCATTTAAAGAAAAAAAGCGCCGACCTTCCCGCTTATGGAAGAAATAGGGGAAGTAGTTACGGAGGAATGGTGGAAGGTGGAAAAAAAGGCCGGTTGCCTATAACCGTTTTCACAAGTTATATCCCTTAGCTGACCCAGATACGCAGCTATTTGATTCCTCACCATCGGTAGACCTCTCTATCATAAGGTTGGCAAGAAATACGACACTACCCTTAGAAGTTTCCTTTAAAGATGCGCTCAATCGCAAAATTGACGCAGACATTAAAAAAAAGCTTATCAAGCAGCTAGAGGGGCTTGTAAACCAGCAGTAGTCCTGACTTCAGTTTCCAGAGCGACAAAGGCTTGGACTGATAATATCGAGTTAGCTCTGAAGCAGGGTATCGAGTCAGACGAGATTATTAAAGCCCTTGATAAATTGAAATTGGCTTCGGATTTTATGGCTGAAGCTGTCATCGATACATTGAGATGTTCTGCACAAGCCATGCTATACTAAGTGACTGCCAGAAGAGCACTTTGGTTAAAACCATGGTCATCGGACCCCTCCTCCAAACAAACATGGTGCTACATACCCTACGACGGAAAAGCCCTCTTTGGCAAAAAGCTTGATACGGCCGAGAAACAGGGGGAAAGAGTGGCCTGATACCTCAGGATAGGAACAGGAGGAAACAGTTTGCAGCTCGCCCTTCCTTTAAGCAGAGGAACAAGGACACCAGGGGTCATATAGGTCGGGAAGAGAATATAGAAGAGGTTCCCAGGCTACCTTCTTAAAGATGGGAAAGCGGAAGACTACATCTACTACGCCCTGAAAACCAAAAGTCTTTTTGACTACCTGCCCACCCAAACCGGTCCAGTGGGGGCTCGTCTCAGGGCTTTCGCTCAAGTTTGGGTGAAATCTTGCACAGATCAGTGGGTCACTTCCACAATACTCCACGGGCACTTCTGGAGATTCAGGCACCACCCGCCCGTTTCTACCCACCAAGATCCAGAGTTCCAGAGAAAAACTGGAGATTCCTATCCAGTATGTTCAGACGTTGATACATCAAGAAGCAGTAATATCAGTTCCGGAGTCAGAAAAGTTTTGGGGGTTTTACTCCCCAATCTTTTTAGTCCCCAAAAAAACAGGAGACTGGAGGCCGGTTCTGGACTTAAAGCGGCTAAACAAATCCATCAAGCTAGAACATTTCAAAACGGAATCTCTCAATACGGTAATCCTAGCAGTAGCAGTATAGGATTGGATGGTCTCTATAGACCTCAAAGATGCTTACCTACATATTCCAATTCATCACGATTTCCAGCCTTTTCTACGATTCAAAGTAGGGGGAACTCCATCTACAGTTTCAATGTCTGCCTTTCAGCATATCGACAGCCCCCAGAACGTTTACAAAGGTGTTGGTGGCAATTCTAGCTCATCTTCGGGAGAAGGGGATACGTATCCTACACTATCTAGAAGATATACTGATCTTGTCTCAACACAAAGAAATGCTCCAAACTCACCTACAAGAAGTCATGGGTTCATTAACAAAATACAGTTGGCTAAAAAACTACCCAAAGAGTCAGTTTTTACCAACACAAAAAATGATATACCTTGGGGCATTGTTCAATACCCCAAAGAGAGCAGTTTTACTCCCTCCGGAGAAGATCCCTCTAATCATAGCCAAAGTAGGGAGATCTATGGCGAGCAGAACAATGCCAGCAGCGAAGTGTCTGAGTCTCCTGGGATCATTTTCCTCATGCATCCCAATGGTGAAGTGTGCCCGTTTGCACCTCTGCATTTTTCAGCGAGGGTTTCTCTCCCAGTGGAAGAGGGGATCCTTATCTGAGAAGATTCTGATTACGTGTTCGATGAATTCCAGCCTATGGTGGTGGACAAGACCCCACAACCTGTTAAATTATTGCCATCTTGTCTCCATCTCTTGGATCACTCTTACATCAGATGCAAGTCATCTGGGTTGGGGCGCCCACTTCGAAAATCAGTTAATCCAGGGGAAATAGTGTCCAACATTTTGGAGTTAAGAGCAGCCTGGATGGCAATGTCTCATCTGGCATCCTCTCTGAGAGGCAAGTCCATCTTGCTACATATGGACAACAAATCGGCAGTAGCCTATGTCCAGAACCAAGGAGGGACGCACAGCAGGTCATTGTCCAACGAGGTCACCCCGATAATACCCCGCTTCTTCACGAGGTTCCCAGTCTGAGATTCAGCGGGGCTGGATGCCCTTGTCCAACCATGGATCTTCCAAGTAGGATATGCATTCCCTCCGATCCCTCTGATACTGAGATTTCTTCAGTGCCTAACAGAAGAACAAGTAACCATCTTAGCGGTAATCCCTTACTGGCCGGGAAGACCCTGGTTTACTCTATTAACCAAGCTGTCTCTTTGCAATCCCTTAACACTTCCGGTCACACACAACCTTCTGTCCCAGGGGAACCTCTTCCATCCACATCCCGAAATCCTGGATTTGAGGGTCTGGAAATTGAGCGGAAGAGGCTTGAAAAATTGGGTTGCTCCCATAGAGTGATACAGACATTGTTCCAAACCAGAAAAGCTTCCACCAATAGCACTTACTACAAGGTTTGGCAAAAATTTTCAGAGTTCACGGAAACTAACGTTTTCAACCCACAAAGTTCTTTTGTTTCTTCAAAAGGGGATAGATCTAGACCTGGGGCTTAGCTCCCTAAAGGTTCAGGTCTCGGCCTTATCAACCCTAACAGACACCAGATGGGCTCTAGACCCGCTAATAGAAAGTTTTTTGAGGGCAGTCCTTAGAGTAAGACCTCCGAAAAAGTTGCTATATCCAAAGTGGAATCTGCCTTAAGTACTCAGTGCGCTTGCAGCGCCTCCATTCGCACCCATGGAAGAATGCTCTCTAGAAGATTTCACTCCCAAAGCAGCATTTCTAATTGCCATCACCTCCGGTCGAAGGGTCTTCGGAGATCCAAGCCTTAGGGGCTGAGGACCCCTACATTACATTTTTTCCAGACAGGGTGGTCCTCCAACAGATTCACCAGTTCGTTCCTAAAATTCGCTCTTTATACCATCTGAACCAAGAATGGGTGCTCCCAGCTTTCGGGGAAGATTCTGCAACATCAAAGCTGCACGAGCTGGACATGGCAAGGACTCTCCGACATTACATTGAACTAACACATTCTTTTCGTAAAGATTAACGTATCTTTGTGACCCCTAAGAGCACAAGAAAAGGAATGACAGCATCAAAGACAACCTTAGCAAATTGGATTGTACGTCTCATTCAGCGAACATATCGGGATAGTGGTCTTCCGGTTCCAAAATCAATCAATGCTCACTCGACACAGGGAATGGCATCTTCCTTGGTGGCTTTAGCACGAGTCTCTCCAGAAACTATCTGTCGTGCGGAAAGTTGGTCATCTTTCACCACATTCATGACCCACTATATCCAGTTGCACTTCTTGTGAATTCGGGAAAAAAGCTTTGCAGTTGTCTGCTCTGTAATCGAAATTAAAATGTTTTTTTGCAGCAACCCTCCCTGTGAGCGAGTTATTTACCATGTGTATGCTGCCGTGAAGGCACCAGGAAAACGGAAACTTGAATACTTACCTTTCCGTAATTTTCCTTTCCTGGTGCCTATCCATGGCAGCACACGGCCTCCCTTTCTATAATCCTTAAATGTTTGAGTCTAGTTACAAGAATGGCGTATGGGGGGGGGGGCTGACTCTTTCTTTTATAGAGTTAAAGTTGGTCCTGTGGGTTGGTTGGGGGCGGAGTAATAACCATGTGTAGGCTGCCATGGATAGGCACCAGGAAAGGAAAATTACGGAAAGGTAAGTATTCAATTTTCCGTTATTCAGGGCAGCAGTTCCTCTGAGCTCCACAAGGTGGTGATCTTCTCACTTTTACCCAGACAGGAAGTCTCTATGGAAGACAGGAAGTGATGTCAGGTACAGACAGGAAGTGATGTCAGGTATAAATAAGAAGTTCCGGGTGTGAGGTGAGTTGGGAGGAAGTAGAAAGTAGACGTTGCTGGAAGTGGCAGTAGAGGAGGTAATAAGATCTTATTTTTTATTTACACCCAGTAACCCCCCCCCCGTCATGTCCGTCCTCTTCCTCCATAGTCACTGTGATGTCTTTTATCTCCAGCAGATGATGATACACACATATATAGTGTGGAAACCTAGATTAACCCCTTCAGGGCCAGAACATTCTTATAGATATATATATAATTATCTTCATTATCAATTATTCCTTACCTGTATAGATCAAATGACGGCACCAATGAGGATGGAGGAGGACCGGAGTCACATGACTGAGAAGATACTAAACCTCACCCTGGAGACCATCTACCTGCTGACCGGAGAGGTGAGGGGTCGGCATTGTCTAGTCTGGTCAATAGTCCATGTTCTTATTGTAGATATTTAGATGATGTCAGATGATTGATATCGGTTTATCTTTCTCCTGATCTGTAGGATTATGTTCTAGTGAAGAAGTCTAGTGGGGAGCCAATCTCAGGAGGATGGAGCAGGACCCAGAGCCCCACCATGGTGCCTCCCCCTCCTTCTCCCATATCTGAGAGGAACAAAGAACAGAAGATCCTGGAACTGACCACCATAATGGTCCATCTTCTGACAGGAGAGGTGAGGAGGATTCTGGGAATTCTGGGACATTATCCAGTAACAGACAAGGGATGTGTCTGGATGGTGACTGTATCATTGTGTGTGTCAGGTTCCTATAAGGTGTCAGGATGTCACTGTCTATTTCTCCATGGAGGAGTGGGAGTATTTAGAAGGACACAAGGATCTCTACAAGGACGTCATGATGGAGAATCTGCAGACTTTGAGTTTTGTGAAGACTGAGAGGAAGGAATTTCCCCGGAATGAGAAGATAATGAACCTCACTCTGGAGGTCCTCAGCCTGCTGACTAGAGAGGTGGGTGTAATGAAGGGGTTAAATCTGACTCCACTGTACACTGGGATGTATTCAGAGTCACTTAAAGTCTTCTGATGTTCTTCTAATCAATAACGACATCCACACAAGTACTATGCATACATGAAGTGTATGTACTCTATGATGTTTAGTTGTAGCACAAGATGGCGGCAATGGTTATAGAAGAGAGCAATGTCAGCTTTAGTCCAATCAGTGAGACCCATGATTACCAGCATGCCACGCCCACTGCCTGCTAAATCCATGGGTAACATTGACTGGTGGGTCAGTGAGCCTTTCTAGTAAAACATTAGTGACTCTATTATATGACTTCTAGAAAGAGCTATAAATCTGACCAATTGTAATCATATCATTGGGTGGAGATGTCTGTCCGCCCCTTTTTCACTTTTTCTGAGGTGGTTCTGCCCCACTAAACTAGCGGTCCTTTCCACTTCCCTTTGCCTTAGACTAGAGAACTGTGTATACTTCTCCCTCATTTCTGCCCCCAGGACCGCCGCTACATCTCCTGGCTCAGGGGTCCCGACACTGTGATCCTCCACACTCCTATCACTCCCTTCAGGATTAAGCAGTGAGAGAAAAAAGATCACTGCTACTCATTGCTTATCTGAGGCTGGTGCCCAACACTGTCCATACTGGTCCTACCACCCCTGCATTGCTAAAGTTGGGATCTCTTCTTCTCTTCCCCATTTACATTTGTAGAAGCCAAAGTCCCCCTCCTTCACCTCTCTCCTCCAGGCCAGCCACTGTGCACAGATGGGAGAAGCTCTGCCAAGTGCCCTGCTAGCAGTGACCCCTGTCCTCTGCCCGGCTGATCCCTGTCCTCTGCCCTGCTGATCCCTGTCCTCTGCCGTGCTGATCCCTGTCCTCTGCCCGGCTGATCCCTGTCCTCTGCCGTGCTGATCCCTGTCCTCCCTCCTGCTGATCCCTGTCCTCTGCCATGCTGATCCCTGTCCTCTGCCGTGCTGATCCCTGTCCTCTGCCGTGCTGATCCCTGTCCTCTGCCCGGCTGATCCCTGTCCTCTGCCGTGCTGATCCCTGTCCTCCCTCCTGCTGATCCCTGTCCTCTGCCATGCTGATCCCTGTCCTCTGCCCGGCTGATCCCTGTCCTTCCTCCTGCTGATCCCTGTCCTCTGCCCTGCTGATCCATGTCCTCCACCATGCTGACCCCTGTCCTCCCCCTGCTGACCCCTGTCCCCCCCCCCCTGCTGACTCCTGTCCTCCCTTCTGATGACTCCTGTCCTCCCTCTGCTGACTCCTGTCTTCCACCGTACTGACTCGTGTCCTTCCCCCTGTTGAGCCCTGTCCAGCACCCTGCTGACTTCTGTCCTCCACCGTGCCGACCCCTGCCCTCCACCGTGCTGACCCCTGTCCTTCATCATGCTGACCCCTGTCCTCCACCGTGCTGACCCCTGTCCTCCACCGTGCTGACCCCTGCCCTCCACTGTGCTGACCCCTGTCCTCCACCGTGCTGACCCCTGCCCTCCACTGTGCTGACCCCTGTCCTCCACCGTGCTGACCCCTGTCCTCCACCGTGCTGACCCCTGTCCTCCACCTTGCTGACCCCTGTCCTCCACCGTGCTGACTCCTGTCCTCCACCGTGCTGACCCCTGTCCTCCACCGTGCTGACCCCTGCCCTCCACCGTGCTGACCCCTGCCCTCCACCGTGCTGACTCCTGTCCTCAACCGTGCTGACCCCTGTCCTCCACCGTGCTGACCCCTGTCCTCCACCGTGCTGACCCCTGTCCTCCACTGTGCTGACCCCTGTCCTCCACCGTGCTGACCCCTGTCCTCCACCGTGCTGACCCCTGTCCTCCACCGTGCTGACCCCTGCCCTCCACTGTGCTGACCCCTGCCCTCCACCGTGCTGACCCCTGCCCTCCACCGTGCTGACTCCTGTCCTCCACCGTGCTGACCCCTGTCCTCCACCGTGCTGACTCCTGTCCTCCACCGTGCTGACCCCTGTCCTCCACCGTGCTGACCCCTGCCCTCCACCGTGCTGACCCCTGCCCTCCACCGTGCTGACTCCTGTCCTCCACCGTGCTGACCCCTGTCCTCCACCGTGCTGACCCCTGTCCTCCACCGTGCTGACCCCTGTCCTCCACTGTGCTGACCCCTGTCCTCCACCGTGCTGACCCCTGCCCTCCACCGTGCTGACCCCTGCCCTCCACCGTGCTGACTCCTGTCCTCCACCATGCGGACCCCTGTCATTTTTTTCACTGCACCCCCACACCAGACAGGCTAGACCCGGCCCTGAAGAGTGATACTTATCTTTTGTATAACACAGAACTTTACAGAAGTCATGAAGAAATCTACTAAAAAGGACACAAGAAGGAGTTCTCATAATATGACCACAAGATCCTCGAGAATCCAGAATCCCTTCACCATCCCCCCACCTCCATCCCTGATCCCTACAAGACACAACACACAGAAGATTCTAGAAGTCACCAAGAAGATGATGGAGCTGCTGACAGGAGAGGTGAGGAGGATTCTGGGAATTCTGGGACATTATCCAGTAACAGACAAGGGATGTGTCTGGATGGTGACTGTATCATTGTGTGTGTCAGGTTCCTATAAGGTGTCAGGATGTCACTGTCTATTTCTCCATGGAGGAGTGGGAGTATTTAGAAGGACACAAGGATCTCTACAAGGACGTCATGATGGACAATCAGCCGCCCCTCACATCACCGGGTAAGAGGAGACTTTATTGTAAAGGAGAGAGCAGTACGGAGGCTCCACCTAGATCCCCCATCATCTGATAAACACATAGAAACAATGTATTCAGTCAGTGTGTGTGTTTCCTACAGATGGATCCAGTAATGGGAACCCACCAGAGAGATGTCCCCATCCTCTGTATTCCCGGGATTCCACACAGGAAGATCACACCATCCCTCACCATCATCAGGTAGGTGGAGCGGAACATCTAGACCATGAAAGTGACTCATGGAGATGATCTATGGCCCTTACAAGGTGTGCTTTTCTATCATTCTCTTGATTTAGAGTGGAGATCCAATCGATATGGAATTTGAGGTTAAATCAGAAGAAGAAGAGAGGTATGTGAGGGATGATCAGCAGTCTATGGAGGAGGATGGAATAACGGGGACATTTATAGAGGAGGACACTCCTACAGAGATCAGCACAGGTGGGTCATGAAGTGTATGGCAAAAAAACACATATCTAGTGAATCTCTTCAATACATAAACATATTTCCATCTTTTGTCCCTATAAGTACAGTAAAAGACCCCTCAATTTGCCAGGAATACATGTAAGTCCTGTTGTGGGCTGACAACAGACAGCGTTTTTGTAGGCCGAGTGGTGTCAGCCCTGTCCTGTATTCGTTTGCCCAACTACTCGGTCCCACCCATTCTCCCATCTCCACAACATGAAGGCCGATCATTGTGTAGTGAGACGATAAGGACTGGGATGGCAGATTACTCTCCTTGAGACAACACAGGAAGAAATAGAGAGTGTCGGATAGATCAAAAAGATTGTCGTCTTCACAAACTCATTCAAGAAAAATTATATTTATTAAGTACATTTTGGTGCTACAAAGTAGATTTAGCAATAATGACCCCCAGCATTGGTGTCAGTGGACACAATAATAACCTCCAGCATTGGTGTCAGTGGACACAATAATAACCTCCAACATTGGTGTCAGTAACTGCCATGATAACCCCCAGCATTGGTGTCAGTTACTGCCATGATAACCCCCAGCATTGGTGTCAGTTACTGCCATGATAACCCCCAGCATTGGTGTCAGTTACTGCCATGATAACCCCCAGCATTGGTGTCAGTGACTGCCATGATAACCCCCAGCATTGGTGTCAATGACTACCATGATAACCCCCAGCATTGGTGTCAGTGACTGCCATGATAACCCCCAGCATTGGTGTCAGTGACTGCCATGATAACCCCCAGCATTGGTGTCAGTGACTGCCATGATAACCCCCAGCATTGGTGTCAGTGACTGCCATGATAACCCCCAGCATTGGTGTCAGTGACTGCCATGATAACCCCCAACATTGGTGTCAATGACTACCATGATAACCCCCAGCATTGGTGTCAGTGACTGAAATAATAACCCCCAGCATTGGTGTCAATGACTGAAATAATAACCCCCAGCATTGGTGTCAGTAACTGCCATGATAACCCCCAGCATTGGTGTCAGTAACTGCCACAATAACCCCCAGCATTTGCATCGGTGACTGCCACAATAACCCCCAGCATTGGTGTCAATGACTACCATGATAACCCCCAGCATTGGTGTCAGTGATTGCCATGATAACCCCCAACATTGGTGTCAGTGATTGCCATGATAACCCCCAGCATTGGTGTCAGTGATTGCCATGATAACCCCCAGCATTGGTGTCAGTGACTGAAATAATAACCCCCAGCATTGGTGTCAGTGACTGCCATGATAACCCCCAGCATTGGTGTCAGTGACTGAAATAATAACCCCCAGCATTGGTGTCAGTGACTGCCATGATAACCCCCAGCATTGGTGTCAGTAACTGCCATGATAACCCCCAACATTGGTGTCAATGACTACCATGATAACCCCCAGCATTGGTGTCAGTGACTGAAATAATAACCCCCAGCATTGGTGTCAATGACTGAAATAATAACCCCCAGCATTGGTGTCAGTGATTGCCATGATAACCCCCAGCATTGGTGTCAGTGACTGAAATAATAACCCCCAGCATTGGTGTCAGTGACTGCCATGATAACCCCCAGCATTGGTGTCAGTGACTGAAATAATAACCCCCAGCATTGGTGTCAATGACTGAAATAATAACCCCCAGCATTGGTGTCAGTGACTGCCATGATAACCCCCAGCATTGGTGTCAGTAACTGCCATGATAACCCCCAACATTGGTGTCAATGACTACCATGATAACCCCCAGCATTGGTGTCAGTGACTGAAATAATAACCCCCAGCATTGGTGTCAATGACTGAAATAATAACCCCCAGCATTGGTGTCAGTAACTGCCATGATAACCTCCAGCATTGGTGTCAGTAACTGCCGCAATAACCCCCAGCATTTGCATCGGTGACTGCCACAATAACCCCCAGCATTGGTGTCAGGGGCAGGGCTAAGTCAAACCAGCCAATCACACTCTGGCTCCCACCCCTGGTCACACCTTTCAAAGGTTGCGGACCGCTGGTATAGACGGATTGAGCAGAGGACAATAATTGCTTCCAAATCGGTCCACAAACACAGCTCAGGGGAAACATGGGGAAGTGAAGCATATAGTGTAGGTGTGTTACCCTCCTCAGCTGAACGAGAGAGACAGTTCTCGTTGTTTCCTCACTCTCTGACTAAGGTCCATGAATAAAGAAATGAACTGGTAGGAGATCAGAGGACCCATTTACTAGTTACCTTCAGGGGGGAATTGTAAGATCCTCAGAGACAAAGCTGCCTGATGTGGGCGGAGTCCTGGTTTAGGGGAACCAATCTGCACATGTCTAGTAATAATCTTTGTATTTCTATTTTAGTAGATGGACGGGAGATGAGGAAAACCTCAGAGGATTGTCTCACTTTGTCTCCAGACTGTAAAGTAGAAGATGAGGACATCACACAGTATAGTCCAGGAGAAAACCCGACTACCTCAAATGTCCATCCGGCACCACACAGTGTAGATGGACCATCGTATTCCTCTTATCCTGAGGAACCTCAGACTGTGCGGGACGGTGCCGGACCATCGTATTCCTCTTATCCTGAGGAACCTCAGACTGTGAGGGACGGTGCCGGACCATCGTATTCCTCTTATCCTGAGGAACCTCAGACTGTGAGGGACGGTGCCGGACCATCGTATTCCTCTTATCCTGAGGAACCTCAGACTGTGAGGGACGGTGCCAGACCATCGTATTCCTCTTATCCTGAGGAACCTCAGACTGTGAGGGACGGTGCCGGACTATCGTATTCCTCTTATCCTGAGGAACCTCAGACTGTGAGGGACGGTGCCGGACCATCGTATTCCTCTTATCCTGAGGAACCTCAGACTGTGCGGGACGGTGCCGGACCATCATTTTCCTCTTATCCTGAGGAACCTCAGACTGTGAGGGACGGTACCGGACCATCGTATTCCTCTTATCCTGAGGAACCTCAGACTGTGAGGGACGGTGCCGTCCTTCTAACACATGAGAGGTTTTCCTGTACTGAGTGCGGGAAGCATTTCCATTTCAAGTCCCGTCTTAATTTGCATAAAAGATCTCACACGGGGGAGAAGGTGTGTTCGTGTCCTGAGTGCGGGAAATGTTTCTCACAGAAGTCTGCTCTTGCCATACACATGAGGTCTCACACGGGGGAGAAGCCGTATTCCTGCTCTGAGTGCAAGAAATGTTTTGTCATAAAATCAGACTTGGATAAACACCTGCCGTCTCACACGGGCGAAAAGCCGTATTCCTGTCCTGAGTGCGGAAAATTATTTTCACATAAGTCCACTCTTGTCAAGCATCAGAGATTACACACGGGTAAGAATCTAAATTTCTGCCCTGAGTGCGGGAAATGTTTTGCCGCTAAATCGGAATTAGATGAACACCAAA
Organism: Aquarana catesbeiana; assembly: GCF_042186555.1. Classification (NCBI taxonomy): domain Eukaryota; kingdom Metazoa; phylum Chordata; class Amphibia; order Anura; family Ranidae; genus Aquarana; species Aquarana catesbeiana. The sequence continues at coordinate 294,332,336 of NC_133331.1, read as the reverse complement.
CAACTCACACTGGTGAGAAGCCGTATTCCTGCCCTGATTGCGGAAAATGTTTTTCACGGAAGTTTACTCTTTCCATACATCAGAGGTTGCACACGGGGGAGAAGCCGTATTCCTGCTCTGAGTGTGGGAAATGTTTTTCACGGAAGTTTAGCCTTTCCATACATCAAACACTTCACACAGGCGAGAAGTTGCATTTCTGTCCTGAGTGCGGCAAAGGTTTTTCACAGAAGTCCTCTCTTTCCGCACACCAGCGAATGCACACGGGGGAGAGGCTGTATTGCTGCCCTGAGTGCGAGAAATGTTTTTTTAAAAAATCCTCTCTTTCCGCACATCTGAGCTTACACACGGGGGACAAGCCGTTTTCCTGTCCTGAGTGTGGGAAATGTTTTTCGCAGAAGTCCTATCTTTCTGCGCATCAGAAATTGCACACAGGCGAGAGGCTGTATTCCTGCCCTGAGTGCGGGAAATGTTTTTTAAAGCAGTCCATTCTTTCCGCACACCTGAGACTGCACACGGGAGAGAAGCCCTATTCCTGTCCTGAGTGCGGGAAATGTGTTTCACATAAGTCCTCTCTTACCGCACATCAGAGACTGCACACGGGGGAGAAGCGGTATTCCTGTCCTGAGTGCGGGAAATGCTTTGCACAGAAGTCCTATCTTTCCAGACATCAGAAGTCTCACTCAAGAGAGAAGCCCCGTTCCTGACCTGGGTGCAGAAGGTCTTCTCCATGGAAATCAAATTACATACCCCGGGAGAGAAGTCGTATTCCTGTCCTGAGTGTGGGAAATGTTCAAAAAATTCTGTCTAAGTGCCTGGAGAGTGCCATCTGCTGGATGAAAGTGCCGAATATGACATTTTTAAATGAGACATTGCATATTTACCTGATAAAATTGCAAATATATTATCACACAAATTGATAATAAAGTATACGGGATATTTTTAATATGATGATATTCTTTGTAAGGTGATTAATTAAAGTGCACCTTCAGATTTTAGTTTTAATTATTCTTGTGTTTTTATTTTTTCCAAATGTACTTGTTGGAACGAGCCGACTCTCCTCCTTCTCATAAATCTCAGGACGTCTACAGTAGACTCCAATGTCCATCACTTCATAGACCCATCTATCATTCCTCCCGTAATTCCTCCTCCACACCATCACCACCTCCAACCACAAGATCATCTTTATTAGATCACATCTAACATAGAGAACTCCCCCTCCATCTTTTCTATGTCCTGTGTCCCTCTAAACAAAAGGATCAGCCTGAATACCAACAGCCCAGTCTTGTGAGGAGTCAAGCCGTGTTTCTGGAACACCAACTAAATGATGGGTTTTCCCCAAAAATGTTATTAACTCGTAGGCTAAGTTGATTAATAAAAAGTTTGACTTTGAATTTGATATATTGAATGTTTATTTTCTCTTATTTCTTTTCTACCCCAAGTGAGCCACATTGGTTGTTGATTCTCGCCCTCCCCATAAATATCAGGACGCCTGTTGTAGACTCCAATGATAAGTCCATCATTTCATAGACCCATCTATCATTCCACCCATAATTCCTCCTCCACACCATCGCCACCTCCAACCACAAGATAATCTTTTTTCCTCACTTTCGCATCACATCTAACCTAGAGAAACCCCTCTCAATATTTTCTATGTCCCTCTAAACAAAAGGATCGGCATGAATACCAACAGCCCAGTCTTGTGAGGAGTCAAGCCGTGTTTCTGGAACACCAACTAGTCTCATTCCTATCTATCATTTCACCCGTAATTCCTGCTCCACACCGTCACTACCTCCAACCATAAGATCATCTTTCTTCCTCACTTTCACATCTCACATAGAGAAACCCCCTCCATCTTTTCTATGTCCCGTGTCCCTCTAAACAAGAGTATCAGCATGACTACAAACAGCCCAGTCTTGTGAGGAGTCAACTAGTCTCATTCCCATCTGTCATCCCACCCGTAATTCCTCCTCCACACTATCACCACCTCCAACCACAAGATCATCTGTATAAGATCACATCAAAGATAGAGAAACCCCCCTTCCATATTTTCTATGCCCTGTGTCCCTCTAAGCAAGGGAATCAGCATGAATACAAATAACCCAGTCTTGTGAGGAGCCAAGCCGTGTTTCTGGAACTCCAACTACATTCTTATTCCCATCTATCATTCCACCCGTAATTCCTCTTCCGTACCATCACCACCTCCAACCACAAGATCATCTTTCTTCCTCGGTTTCACATCGCATCTAACATAGAGGACCCCCCCTCCATCTTTTCTATGTCCCGTGTCCTTCCAAACAAGAGGATCAGTCTGAATACAAACAGCCCAGTCTTGTGAGGAGTCAAGCCGTGTTTCTGGAACACCAACCACATCTCCAACCACTAGATCATCGTTCTTCCTCACTTTCACATCACATCTAACATAGAGAAACCGACCTCCATCTTTTCTATGCCCCTTGTCCCTCTACACAAGAGGATTAGCATGAATACAAACAGCCCAGTCTTGTGAGGTGCCAAGCCGTGTTTCTGGAACACCAATCACATCTCCAACCACAAGATAATCTTTCTTCCTCGCTTTTACATCACATCTAACATAGAGAACTCCCCCTCCATCTTTTCTATGTCATGTGTCCTAAACAAGAGGATCAGCATGAATAAAAACAGCCCAGTCTTGTGAGGAGTCAAGCCTTGTTTCTAGAACAGAGAATAAGGCTGGCCATACACTATACAATTTTCTGATTCAATTTCCTTTAGATTTACCTTCAACTATGTAGTGCAAGGGCCTGTCTGATTGCATACAAATTGAAAGGGTTTAGGTTTGACCTCATATTATATGGTTTTGGTAAATCTAAAGGAAAGTTGAACAGGAAAATTGTATAGTGTATGGCCAGCTTAAATGATGGGTTTTCCCAAGCAATGGTATTAACTCATTATTACTTTAAATCCATGGGGGACTAAGAGGGATATTTTTTGGTTGTTGACTCTTCCCCTTCTCATAAATCTCAGGACGTCTGTAGTAGACTCCAATGATAAGTCCATCAGTTCATAGACCAATCTATTATTTCTCCCATAATTCCAAATCCACACCATCACCACCTCCAACCACAAGATAATTTTTATTAGATTACATCGAACATAGAGAACCCCCCCCTCCATCTTTTCTATGTCCAATCTAAACAAGAGGATCAGCATGAATACAAACAGCCCAGTCTTGTGAGGTGTCGAGCTATGTTTATGGAACACCAACTAAATGATGGGTTTTTCCAAACAATGTTATTAACCACTTCAGCCCCGGAAGGATTTACCCCCTTCCTGACCAGAGCACTTTTTACAATTTGGCACTGCGTCGCTTTAACTGCTAATTGCGCGGTCATGCAATGCTGTAACCAAACGAAATTTGCGTCCTTTTCTTCCCACAAATAGAGCTTTCTTTTGATGGTATTTGATCACCTCTGCCGTTTTTATTTTTTGCGCTATACACGGAAAAAGACCGAAAATTTTGAAAAAAAATGATATTTTCTACTTTTTGTTCTAAAAAAAATCCAATAAACTCAATTTTAGTCATACATTTAGGCCAAAATGTATTTGGCCACATGTCTTTGGTAAAAAAAATGTCAATAAGTGTATATTTATTGGTTTGCGCAAAAGTTATAGCGCCTACAAACTAGGGTACATTTTCTGGAATTTACACAGTCTTTAATTTATGACTGCCTATGTCATTTCTTGAGGTGTTAAAATGACAGGGCAGTACAAAACCCCCACAAATGACCCCATTTTGGAAAGTAGACACCCCAAGGAAATTGCTGAGAGGCATGTTGAGCCCATTGAATATTCATTTTTTTTGTCCCAAGTGATTGAATAATGAAAAAAAAAAAAAAAAAAAATTACAAAAAGTTGTCACTAAATAATATATTGCTCACACAGGCCATGGGCCTATGTGGAATTGCACCCCAAAATACATTTAGCTGCTTCTCCTGAGTATGGGGATACCACATGTGTGGGACTTTTTGGGAGCCTAGCCGCATACGGGGCCCCGAAAACCAATCACTGCCTTCAGGATTTCTAAGGGCGTACATTTTTGATTTTACTCCTCACTACCTATCACAGTTTTGAAGGCCATAAAATGCCCAGATGGCACAAACCCCCCCCAAATGACCCCATTTTGGAAAGTAGACACCCCAAGCTATTTGCTGAGAGGCATGTTGAGTCCATGGAATATTTTATATTTTGACACAAGTTGCGGGAAAGTGACAATTTATTTATTTATTTTTTTTTTTTTTGCACAAAGTTGTCACTAAATGATATATTGCTCACACAGGTCATGGGCATATGTGGAATTGCACCCCAAAATACATTCTGCTGCTTCTCTTGAGTACGGGGATACCACATGTGTGGGACTTTTTAGGAGCCTAGCCGCGTACGGGACCCCGAAAACCAATCACCGCCTTCAGGATTTCTAAGGGTGTACATTTTTGATTTCACTCTTCACTGCCTATCACAGTTTCGGAGGCCATGGAATGCCCAGGTGGCACAAAACCCCCCCAAATGACCCCATTTTGGAAAGTAGACACCCCAAGCTATTTGCTGAGAGGCATGGTGAGTATTTTGCAGCTCTCATTTGTTTTTGAAAATGAAGAAAGACAAAAAAAAAAAATTTTTTTTTTCTTTTTTTAATTTTCAAAACTTTGTGACAAAAAGTGAGGTCTGCAAAATACTCACTATACCTCTCAGCAAATAGCTTGGGGTGTCTACTTTCCAAAATGGGGTCATTTGGGGGGGGGGTTTGTGCCACCTGGGCATTCCATGGCCTCCGAGACTGTGATAGGCAGTGAAGAGTGAAATCAAAAATTTACGCCCTTAGAAAGCCTGAAGGCGGTGCTTGGTTTTCGGGGTCCCATACGTGGCTAGGCTCCCAAAAAGTCTCACACATGTGGTATCCCCGTACTCAGGAGAAGCAACAGAATGTATTTTGGGGTGTAATTTCACATATTCCCATGGCATGTTTGAGCAATATATCATTTAGTGACAACTTTGTGCAAAAAAAAAAAAAAAATAATAATAATTTGTCTCTTTCCCGCAACTTGTGTCACAATATAAAATATTCCATGGACTCGACATGCCTCTCAGCAAATAGCTTGGGGTGTCTACTTTCCAAAATGGGGTCATTTGGGGGGGTTTGAACTGTCCTGGCATTTTATGCACAACATTTAGAAGCTTATGTCACACATCACCCACTCTTCTAACCACTTGAAGACAAAGCCCTTTCTGACACTTTTTGATTACATGAAAAAATTATTTTTTTTTGCAAGAAAATTACTTTGAACCCCCACACATTATATATTTTTTTAAAGCAAATGCCCTACAGATTAAAATGGTGGGTGTTTAATTTTTTTTTTTCACACAGTATTTGCGCAGCGATTTTTCAAACGCATTTTTTGGGGAAAAAACACACTTTTTTACATTTTAATGCACTAAAACACACTATATTGCCCAAATGTTTGATGAAATAAAAAAGATGATCTTAGGCCGAGTACATGGATACCAAACATGACATGCTTTACAACTGTGCACAAACGTGCAGTGACAACAAAATAAATACATTTTTAAAAGCCTTTAAAAGCCTTTACAGGTTACCACTTTAGATTTACAGAGGAGGTCTACTGCTAAAATTACTGCCCTCGATCTGACCTTCGCGGCGATACCTCACATGCATGGTGCAATTGCTGTTTACATTTGACGCCAGACCGACGCTTGCGTTCGCCTTAGCGCGAGAGCAGGGGGGACAGGGGTGCTTTTTTTTTTTTTTTTTTTTTTTTTCTTTATTATTTTTTTGCTTTTTTATCTTATTTTAAAACTGTTCCTTTCATTTTTTTTTTTTTTTAATCATTTTTATTGTTATCTCAGGGAATGTAAATATCCCCTATGATAGCAATAGGTAGTGACAGGTACTCTTTTTTGAAAAAATTGGGGTCTATTAGACCCTAGATTTCTCCTCTGCCCTCAAAGCATCTGACCACACCAAGATCGGTGTGATAAAATGCTTCCCCAATTTCCCAATGGCGCTATTTACATCCGGCGAAATCTAAGTCATAAAATGCTCGTAGCTTCCGGTTTCTTAGGCCATAGAGATGTTTGGAGCCACTCTGGTCTCTGATCAGGTCTATGGTCAGCTGGCTGAATCACCGGCTGCATTCTCAGGTTCCCTGTTGAGACAGGAGAGCCAGAGAAAAACACGGAAGATGGTGGGGGGGGGGGGGGGCATTCTCTCCCACTGCTTGTAAAAGCAGTCTAGAGGCTAATTAGCCGCTAGGATTGCTTCTACATGAAAGCCGACCGCTGGCTGAAAAGAATGATACCAAGATGATACCTAAACCTGCAGGCATCATTCTGGTATAACCACTCAAAGTCGTGAATGCTGTACTCAGACAAAAATATGGTTAACAATAAAGCACAGTAAACGGTAAAGTATAAAAAATTGCAGACCTGAAAAGCAAACATGATAAAACATAATAACAATAAAACATTGCAGAATAGAATACAGTAAAAAAGAGCAGAACAATAGAGAGAATAGAGAGAGAGAGAACAATAAAACGACAACTATTACTTTTTATTTTATATTTTTGTTTGTGTTTTTTTTTTTTTTTTTTTCACTTTTTTTGTAACTGTAACTTTTATAACTGTAACCGGTTCCAGGTTCGGGTCTCTCAAAATGCGATGGCATCTTGGGAGACCCTGTGAAAGTGTGCCTAGTCTGTGCAATGCTGTACCCTACGCTAATACTCAGCTAGTGAATGGTAGCGTTCAAAACATTCACCAATGCAAAGACCAGGATTGTCAGGACAGGAGGGACAATAATAGCGGGTGTCACGCCTATATCCGCGCTTGCTGCAGACACAACATCTTTTTTGGGGGGTTCGTTGGGTAGGGGTACTCGGGAGGACATAAAAATGCCTCTCATGCAGCCGACTGCATTTGGTTGGGGATGTGAATGGGGGAAGTACGGGCGCTGCAGAAGTGGTGGGTTCCCAATTAGGATTGGCGAATGCAGCAGGAAGGGCATTATGGGCACGACGGGCCTGTGTTTGTCTTTTTGGTGGCAGCGGGACACTACTTGTGCTTGCCACCTCACCAGCTTGAACTGCACTTATGGAACTCGCCACGTCACCAAGTGTTACTGCAGTGCTGGTTTGACTACGACCGGGGTGTACTAGGCCGCTGGCGCTTGCCAGTTCACCAAAACGCTACCAAAAAACTGTTAACGATCGCAGGGATCAGGCCTGACTCTGCGAACGCTGCAGTTATGCATTTAGTGTTTTGTAAGTGACAGTGATCGATCGATACTGCACTTGGGTGGGCTGGGCTGGGCCGGGCGGAGGGGCAAAACGCAGGTGCTAGCAGGTATCTGGGCTGATCCCGCTAACACTGCGTTTTTGGGAACCCTAAACTGCTGGGGACGCCAGTATAGATCTGATCGGATCAGATATTGATCAGTTCAGATACTATACCACTAAGGGAGGTGTACAGTGCGTGCGTGGGTGTTAGCGCTACTGGCACTAACCTGACGCTGCCTGGGGCTGGTGCTTGCCAGTTCACCAAAACGCTACAAAAAAAACTGTTAGCGATCGCAGGGATCAGGCCTGACTCTGCGAACGCTGCAGTTATGCGTTTAGTGTTTTGTAAGTGACAGTGATCGATCGATACTGCACTTGGGTGGGCTGGGCTGGGCCGGGCGGAGGGGCAAAACGCAGGTGCTAGCAGGTATCTGGGCTGATCCCGCTAACACTGCGTTTTTGGGAACCCTAAACTGCTGGGGACGCCAGTATAGATCTGATCGGATCAGATATTGATCAGTTCAGATACTATACCACTAAGGGAGGTGTACAGTGCGTGCGTGGGTGTTAGCGCTACTGGCACTAACCTGACGCTGCCTGGGGCTGGTGCTTGCCAGTTCACCAAAACGCTACAAAAAAAACTGTTAGCGATCGCAGGGATCAGGCCTGACTCTGCGAACGCTGCAGTTATGCGTTTAGTGTTTTGTAAGTGACAGTGATCGATCGATACTGCACTTGGGTGGGCTGGGCCGAGCTGGGCGGAGGGGCAAAACGCAGGTGCTAGCAGGTATCTGGGCTGATCCCGCTAACACTGTGTTTTTGGGAACCCTAAACTGCTGGGGACGCTAGTATAGATCTGATCGGATCAGATATTGATCCGTTCAGATACTATACCACTAAGGGAGGCGTATGCTGCGTGCGTGGGTGTTAGCGGTACTGGCGCTAATCTGACGCTGCCTGGGGCGACGCATATCACCGCCGGGCGATCAGGGGGCTAAACCTTTATTCGGTAATAAACGGCGGGTTCCCTGACACTATAAAAAATAAACAAACTAACCAGCGTCACCCGTAACAGTTATATGGTGATCAGTGGTGAAAGGGTTAACTAGGGGCAATCAAGGGGTTAAAACCTTTATTAGGTAGTATATGGGGGTCCCTGTCGCTATAAAACTCTGACGGCGAACCTAAATATTTACGTCCCTAACTAGCATCACCAGCGACACTAATACAGCGATCAGAAAAATGATCGCTTAGTGACACTGGTGACAGGGGGTGATCAAGGGGTTAAAACTTTATTAGGGGGGGTTAGGGGGGTACCCTAGACCTACAGGGGGCCTAACACTCACTGCCCTGACACTGTAACTGTCACAAACTGACACCAATACAGTAATCAGAAAAAAAAAAAAAAAAAAACTGCTGGTGTCAGTTTGTGACAGGGGGGGGGGGTGATTGGGGGGGGATCGGGGGGCGATCGGGGGGGGGATCGGGGTGTTTAGTGTGCCTGGCATGTTCTACTGTGTGTGTAGTGTTGGTGCACTTACATTTCAGTCTTCTCTCCTCGGCCCGGAACGGAAAATACCGAGCCGAGGAGAGATGACATCATTTCCTCTGCCTCTGTGTACAATACAGAGGCAGGGAAATTATCCCATTGGCTGAGAGCGATCGCGAGGGGGGGGCCACGAATGGATGGCCTCCCCCTCACCACCGATCGCCGGGGGAGATTTGCCGACCGCCGCAGGCACCGGGGGGGGGTCCGATCGGACCCCCCACCCGCGGGCAGGCAAGGACGTACATATACGTCCTTTTGCCTGCCCGTGCCGCTCTGTCGACGTATATAGTCGTGCGGCGGTCGGCAAGTGGTTAACTCGTAGGCTAAGTTGATTAATAAAAGTTTGACTTTGGATTTGATATATTGAATGTTTATTTTCTCTTACTCCTTTTCTGCCACAAGTGAGCCACATTGGTTGTTGATTCTCACCCTCTCCATAAATCTCAGGATGTCTGTTGAAGACTCCAATGATAAGTCCATAATTTCATAGACTCATATCATTCCACCCGTAATTCCTTCATCTTTCTTCCTCACTTTCACATCACATCTAACATAGAGAAACCCCCTTTCCATCTTTTCTATGTCCCGTGTCCTTCTAAACAAGAGGATCAACATGAATATAAACAGCCCAGTCTTGTGAGGAGTCAAGCCGTGTTTCTGGAACACCGACTAAATTATTGGATTTCTCAAACAATGTTATTAGCTCGTAGTCTATGGGGGACTAAGGGGGATATTCTTTGTAACCTGATTAATAAAAGTTTGACTTTGGATTTGTTATATTAAATGTTTATTTCCTCTTTCCCCCTTTCTACCACAAGTGAGCCAGATTGGTTATTGATTCTCATCCTCCCCATAAATCTCAGGACGTCTGTATTATACTCCAATTATAAGTCCATCAGTTCATAGACCCATCTATCATTCCAGCCATAATTCCTCCTCCACACCATCACCACCTCCAACCACAAGATCATCTTTCTTCCTCACTTTCACATCACATCCAACATAGAGAAACCCCATTCCATCTTTTCTATGTCCCATGTCCCTCTAAACAAGAGGATCAGCCTGAATACAAACAGCCCAGTCTTGTGAGGAGTCAAGCCGTGTTTCTGGAATACCAACTACATTCTCAATCCATAAGAACATCAAGGTCTCCTATTCTGCTTGCCGTGTTTCTTGATTTTGCCTATTTAAGCCGGCCATACATGGGTCGAATTCCAAAAGAATTTTCTTTCGAAAATTGTAACTAAGAATTTTCGTTCGAATTTCACACCATTGGTGGGGCTGCAGCAAGGGCTGATTATCGTGCGGCCATCGAATTGAGTGTTTGGGCATGTTGGAATTTTTTTGAAAAGCAAATAAATTTCTAATCAATGATGGGAGAAATATAATGAAAAAAGAAATCCGCATGGGCTGTGACCTGGAAAGAAAAGAAGATTCCCGGGCCACGAAAATTCTTTTCTGTAGCAACATGAGGTGACATTGAAGGCTTGGTTGGTTGAATTTTGAAATCAATGATGTCACCATTGGATCACAAAACGCACTAAATTTCTGATTTTCTAAGGAAAATTTTGTTCAGAATTTGACCCATGTATGGCCTGCATTAGTTACAATATTATTTTGTGATATGTTTTTTGTATTTTTATATGTTTATTAGGAATAAGCTTCAGGTGTGGGACAACCTTGAGTTCAACCCACACCCAACTGTTTTCCAATCGCCGCTATATAGCCAGATTGGGTTAGTTTGCCCACCTGAACCTCTGACTTCTATAGCACTACTGCCATTAAATGACATCTTCCCCCTTAGGATGCCTATGGTTGCTTGTATTCTAATAAGTTTATCTGTAATGTAGATGTTCCCTCAATGAATGTGAAGGTGTTTATTGGGTGCAGTATGTGGATTCATCACCATGTATGGAGCCACTAATTAGTAACACCTTCCTTTCTTCATTTATAGTAAAGACTTGGAACACATGTCTCCATCTAGAGATGTGTACGTGTGGGTCTCACATTAACATCTATACCAGACCCTCATCTAGAATAAGGGGGATAGATGAAGGGAATACCTGGCCATGTAAACAAAGGAGCCAGAGATAGAAAAAAAAACAGCGTGGGGGTACCCCCATAATTGGCCAGGCCTTTTAGGTCTGGGATGAATTGTAAACCCTAAGCCTGAATTGTGAACCCTAAGCTAAAAAAATAGAAGAAGCTTCATAGCTTTGCTTTACCTGTCCAAAGTAAGGCCTATCCTCATTCCTCCTTCACCAAACAAGGTCTTTGTCCAATTTAGTGAGCTGCCACGGGTGTCCATCCAGACACCTGGTGACAGCCATGGGATCATAGAGTGCTGTTTTTATGGTTATTACCTGTGTCTGGATTAAGGAACTTTGAATTCTCGGGACTCTGGACTCTGCCAGTGTCTTCATGTATTGACCACCCTCCCTTGTCCCTGTACTCTCTGTAGCTCTGTTTATGACACTAGGTATAAAAAACATGTTATTGACCTCAGAATTCAGGCGGCCTTGGACTTCCCATCCTTTGGCTCTATCACCTTAAGGCCAGATTGGCTCCAACGGCACAATGGAACACCCTTAGGCCTGACTTACTATGGACCCTCTTTCGACTCACCTCTATTTTACTGTATTACCTTCCAGGGCTGTTCTGGTCAGTATATTTTGAAGATTTCAGCCAATTGGTTATTACTGGAGCCCATTCTCTCCACCTTTGGTGGTTTTATCAAGCGAAATAAAAAGTCAACAACAGTATTGTAATTATTTCTTCTACTAAGTCTATAAGATCTATGCTTGAGATATATGCAATTAAATGTCTAGACGTTATCTTGTAATGCCATGTACAATTTTTAAAAGTGCAAAAAAAAAGAAAAACATTTGTAAAACGGTGACAACCTCCAGACTTGCCATGGGGGCTCCTCTCAAAGCACCTCCCAATGCTCTAGAGCTCGCAGGCTGGTGTAATTATGGTGCTTGCCCATCACCTGGTGTGGTGAATTAGTGGCATTTGGAGAAGGTGGGTGTTCCCGAACTCTGTTTTAGATTTACTATATTATTTACTATACTACGAGACGTTTTTCAGGGCTGCAGTTCCTCTGAGCTCCACAAGATGGTGATCTCACTTTAACCCAGACAGGAAGTCTCCATAATAGGCAGGAAGTGATGTCAGTGATGGAGAGGAAGTGATGTCATGTATAAATAAGAAGTTCCGGGTGAGAGGTGAGTCGGGAGGAGGTAGAGAGAAGACATCGCTGGAAGTTGCAGCTGAGGAGGTAATATGATCTTATTTTCTATTTACACCCAGTAACCTCCCGTCATGTTCCGTCCTCTTCCTCCATAGTCACTGTGACGTCTTTTATCTCCAGCAGATGATGATACACACATATATAGTGTGGAAACCTAGATTAACCCCTTCAGGGGCAGAACATTCCCCCACTTACGGGGCCGGAACATTCCCTTCATTTTGGAGATGTGTCACCTTTCCCACCAATCACCTTCTCACCTCATCAGTCTATACTAATGAATTTTTACCACTTTTAACGAGGGATGGGGGGTTTATATAGGGGAGGGTTTTATTGGCTAATAAGCAAGGGGGTATATAAAAAAAGCAAAGGGGGTGGGGGTGGGGGGGGGGCATCGGGCACTGTCCAGGGGATCATATACCAATGCAAAAAAACAAAAACATTTTGTTTTAAAATCCATTAGGAGTAGGCATTTTTTTTTAATTTATAAAGTGAAATATTAAAAATGTCTATTTCCTTTAAAAAACATGCCTGGGGGGCCCTAATCCTGCCTGTAAAGGGGCATCTCTGGGATGTACAGAAAGAGCTGCAGCAGCACTGAGATCTGCAAAGAAAAATTGCCAGCAAATGACACTTCATTGCCCACTTTTTTGCTTTAAAAAGGAGGACCACTAGAAAGGACACAAGGATCTCTACAAGGACGTCATGATGGACAATCAGCCGCCCCTCACATCACCGGGTAAGAGGAGACTTTATTGTAAAGGATAGAGCAGTATGGAGGGTCCACCTAGATCCCCCATCATCTGATAAACACATAGAAACAATGTATTCAGTCAGTGTGTGTGTTTCCTACAGATGGATCCAGTAATGGGAACCCACCAGAGAGATGTCCCCGTCCTCTGTATTCCCGGGATTCCACACAGGAAGGTCACACCATCCCCCACCATCATCAGGTAGGTGAGGAACAATCACTGGTGGTTAGTATTTCTACACAAGCATGTTTGTTACAATTTTTTTTTTTAAATTATTTTATATTTAGAGTGGAAACCTTGAAGATTATAATATTATTGTTAAAGAAGAGTATAAAGATGAGGATGAGGAGTATGGAGTGATGGAGGAGTTTTCAGAAGAACCCAAGGATATGATGGAGCCACCTAATACCAGGAACCCACCAGAGAGATGTCCCCGTCCTCTGTATTCCCGGGATTCCACACAGGAAGATCACACCATCCCTCACCATCATCAGGTAGATGAGGAACAATCACTGATAGTATCATTAGGATCTGTACATTATCTGCATTGTTACCATTTTTTTCTATTATTATCACATATTCAGAGTGGATATCTGAATGATCTTAAAATCATTGTGAAAGAAGAGCTAAAAGAGGATGATGAGGACGGGGTGATGGAGGAGTCAAAGTTTCCAAAAGAACGCAAAGATCTGTACCAGGACACCATGGTGGAGTCATCCAGCTACAGAAACCCACCAGAGAGATGTCCCCGTCCTCTGTATTCCCGGGATTCCACACAGGAAGGTCACACCATCCCTCACCATCATCAGGTAGGTGAGGTAGAACATCTAGAACATGAAACTGACCTTTCTGAAACGATGAAGCTGCTTTAGGAGATGATAAAACCAAAGTATGGATAAAACACTAGGGTACAATTAGATTGTCTGTCCACTTGTGAGCGAACAGTCATGATCCAAGAACCAATCTAGCCGATGAAGTACTAATGCTTAAACTTGACTCTTGTTGGTGGGGCATGGTCAAATTGGATAGCCTCCACTTTGTTTTCCTGGGGTTTTGATATGCTCCTTCCAATGATACACCCCAGATATTTTGCTCCCTCTAACCAAATGGAACATATTTTAGGATTGGCTGTAAACTCAACGTCCTGTATAGTGTTTAATAAGGTGTGAAAAATGAGAGGGCCCCATCTTCACTAAGGATGATCACGCCATCTAGGTAAGCAGCAATATACTTTTGATGGGTCAAATTGTCCTGTTTATCGTCCTTTGAAAGGTTGTTGGAGCTTTCTGTAACCCAAAGGGCATTCTCCAATACCAAAACACCCCATTGGGAGTTACAAATGCTGTTTTTTTTTTCTTGGCTGACTCGAAGAGGGGAATCTGACAATAAGCTTCGGTCAAGTCCATCTTGGTCACATGTTGGGCCAATAAGCTTTGGACAGGTCCAACGTGGTCATGTATTGGGCTGTTCCCAGGCGATCAGTCAACTTGGTATCTATCTCATGCCTTGCAATCTGGTGTTACGTCAATCTACTTTTTCCCCTCACTTCATAGGGGCCTTGCCATTTTGTTAGGAATTTACTTTCCACCGTGCATGTTGACCAGAACCAACACCCTTCTGCTAGGGGGAAAAGATAAGTAACTATATCCCACAATTGTAAATCCTCTGCTAAGTCAACTGTGCTTTGGCCAAATGTTTCTTTCACGATGAGCATTACCTGTGTAATTTTATTTTGCGTTTACATGACATGCCCAGTCATTCTTCAATAAGGGGAACTATCACTTTTCCAAGTTTCTCTATCAAATGACAACAGCCTCCTTGGGTACCTCCCATACAGAACCCTGTGGATGATTGGAGGACCTCTGCGATTGCGAACCTCAAGCAAGGTATCATACAGTCCCAATTCTTTCCATCATCATCCACCATCTACCTCAATGTTTTCTTGAACCTTTAGACCAACCTTTGTGAGGATGGCATGCTAAAGCACGTAATTGAGTTACCTTCAGTCATTTTCAAAGCTTATTAGATACCTGAGACATGAATAGGGTACCATGGTCTGTAAGGATCTCTTTGCAAATGCCTTCAAGACTTAAAACCTGAGGAAGCTCTTTGGCTAATGTTTTGGCTGAGATGCTTCAGAGAGTGATCAGAGAGGTAGCAGAGTCCATTATTGCTGCATTATGCTTATGCCCCCTAATTGTGTTCAATAAAGAGGTGACCAAACCTATAGTGATCCTCTCAAAAAGAGCCTTAATTATGAGGAGCGGAAGTAGCTGTGGAAGTTTGGTAGGGGGCAGAAGAATAGTACTTTCCTACCTAGTTACCAACCTCAGGCAAATATAATCTCTGTACCGTTCTCTCTCAGGTCTTCTCTGCCCAATAGAATTTGCCCATGGGCCAACATTCAGTAAAGTTTAGGCACCACAATCTTTTCAATGGTTTCCTCTACCCTCTGTGACACCCAGTATAATAGGTCCCTTTTCCATGATAAAGTATCAGAGAGCAACCCTCTCATCTAGGTTAGTACCCCATCCTCAGGGTTACACATCTACCCAAATGTCTGCTTTCAAGTGAGCATAATCCTTTGCTTCTGCAGGCTGTAGGCCATATAAGAAATTTTGGGATCTCCAGATAATAGTGGGGTTACCAGCCCAGTTCACTGTTCTTAAGGCCAACTTCTTCTTTCAGTAGTCCTTTGAAAAGTGGTCAAAAACACCTCAGGCTCACTAGCTACAGTCATCTTTGGCAATGAGTGGCTTCCTTGGAATCACTCTTGTCCTACAGTAACTCTCCACCAGCAACTCTCTGTGGTGGGCCTCGGCTTATTGCTGGATCCCAAGACTTTGTTGTTAGGCTTGCTGTTGAGCTGCATGGTTCTGTTGCTGAGCTTGCTGCTGAGCTGCAAAGCTCTGTTGCAAATGCTTCTCCAGCTCTTGCTGCCAAAACTCTGTATGCTGAAAAGCTTGTTGCAATCATACATCTTACTAACTCTGCCATGCTGGTCTTAAGTAAACCTGCTTACACAGCTGCCCGCATTCTCCACCAGTTGTGGGAGATTAGCTCAGCAGTGGAATGTACGTGGCTCCCGGGAGGAGTTCACAACATTTTAAACAGGAAGTACAAACAGCCATTTCCCATGAAACACATATT
Organism: Aquarana catesbeiana; assembly: GCF_042186555.1. Lineage (NCBI taxonomy): Eukaryota > Metazoa > Chordata > Amphibia > Anura > Ranidae > Aquarana > Aquarana catesbeiana. The sequence goes on along the minus strand of NC_133331.1, from coordinate 294,316,307 downwards.
CAATTTGTTTACAAAGACTATACACATTGGGGCTGATTTACTAAAGCTGCTTACACAGTTGCCCGCATTCTCCACCAGTTGTGAGAGATTAGCTCAGCAGTGGAAAGTACTTGACTCCCGAGAAGAGTACACAGCATTTAAAACCGGGAGAACAAACAACCGTTTCCCTTGAAACGCAATTCAATTAATTTGCAAAGACTAGGAACAAGACAGTAAAAGAATACAGGCAATAAATCCTTAAAACTTGGTGACTTAGTAACACTAAACCCCTGTTTTTAACACATATTGTTAGGTCAATTCGGTTGGTCGCAGGCTAGCCGGTAAGTTGAGTTGGGAAATTTCTTTGGTTTAGTTTGACATATGTCACCCTTCCAGTGCTCCTTGCTGCTTATAGGTGGGGGGCGGTGACCACTTTTTTGTACTTTTTTTGTGACTTAGTAACACACAGGGTTCCCTGCTGACAGACCTAAAGCAACCTACTGCTGACCAAGCATCTGGCCCCCTCCAAAATAAAGTCTTTGCTGTATAAGATGTGTCTCACCATACAGGAGTTGTCTTTGACCATACTGTTGCCTTTCCATTTATGTCCGTAAAGCAAGCCCGATGTATGGACCTACAAGATGATGTTTTCTATGTGGTCTCAGATCGTTAAAGCTTATACTACAAAAATGTTGTTCTCAATGTCTTGGTTTAGGGTGGAGATCCGATTGACATAAAAGTTGAGGTTAAAGAAGAAGAAGAAGAAGAGACACTTGTGAGGGATGATCAGCAGTCTATGGAGGAGGATGGAATAACGGGGACATTTCGAGAGGAGGACATTCCTACAGAGATCAGCACAGGTGGGTCATTAACACTAAATACATTCCTCCACCCATACTGCTCACTGATTGGTCCATAGTAGGGCCCTGTACTGAAAGAGAAATGAGGGCTGCCATGGCTACACTTCCTTATGAATGTACTATTGGTCTGGCTGTTATGTGTCCTCAAATTGTTGAACCTTCGTCAGAAGATAATGAGTGATGAGTCAATAGCTCAACGATGGTGGTCTTCAGGAGAAGTCCTTCTTCATTAGGACCAGGTTCCTCATTCTCTGACTTGTGATAGAGCTCAGCTCTGCTGTTATGAATGACTAAAATAGGGAAGGATCTTGTTTTATCAAGATAATAACGAATGAAGGAGGGGATGGGGAGTCTCCTCCCAAAATCCCCACACCACTGCCAATCCTATAAAGTACAGTTCTCATTGGATCTATCACCGACAAGAGTCTATGAATGCAGACATGAGCTGGTTGGAGATCATGAGGAACCATTTACCAGGAATGATCCTCAGCAAAAAAGCTGACTAATGTGGATTGAGTACTGTTTTAGGAGAACCAACCTACTCATATCTAGCAATAATCTTTCTCATTTCTATTTTAGTAGATGGACGGGAGATGAGGAAAACCTCAGAGGATTGTCTCACTTTGTCTCCAGACTGTAAAGTAGAAGATGAGGACATCACACAGTATTCAGAAAACCCCACCACCTCGTATATCCTGGTGGTGCCCCACATTGTGGATGGACCATCGTATTCCTCAAATCCTGAGGAACCTCAGACTGTGGGGGACGGTGCCGTCCCTCAAAAAGAAAAGAAGTTTTCCTGTCCCGAGTGCGGGAAACGTTTCCGTTTTAAATCCAGCCTCTGTGTACATGTAAGATGTCACACTGGTCAACGGCCATATTTCTGTAGCGAGTGCGGGAAAAGTTTTCCGTCTAAACCACAACTTGTCAGACATCAAAGATCTCACACGGGGGAGAAGCCGTATTCCTGTCGTGAGTGCGGGAAGCGTTTTTCAGGGAAATCCAATCTTTCCAGACACGAGAGATGCCACACGGGGACCAAGCCGCATTCCTGCCCTGAGTGTGGGAAAAGTTATCTACAGAAATCAGACCTTATTATACATCAGAGATCTCACACAGGAGAGAGGCCCTATTCCTGCTCCGAGTGCGGGAAAAGTTTTGTACGAAAGCCACTTCTTGCTGCACATCGGAGGTGTCACACGGGAGAGAAGCCGTATCCTTGTCCCGAGTGCGGAAAATGTTTTTCACGGAAGTCCCATCTAACTGGACACCAGATATGCCACACAGGGGAGAAGCCACATTCCTGTCCAGAGTGTGGGAAATCCTACCTACGGAAATCAGACCTTGTTATACATCAAAGATCTCACACAGGAGAGAAGCCGTATACCTGTCCTGAGTGCGGGAAATGTTTTGTACGTAAACCGCTTCTTGATGCACATCGGAGATTGCACACGGGGGAGAAGCCTTATTCTTGTCTTGAGTGTGGGAAAAGTTTTTCCCAGAAGTCCCATCTTAACGGGCATCAAATATGCCACACGGGCAAGAAGCCGTACTCCTGCCCCGTGTGCGAGAAATGTTATCTGCAGAAATCAGACCTTGTCATACATCAGAGATCTCACACGGGGGAGAAGCCGTATTCCTGTTCTGAGTGCGGGAAATGTTTTGTACGTAAATCACTTCTCGATGCACATCGGAGATGTCACACGGGGGAGAAGCCGTATTCTTGCCTTGAGTGCGGGAAATGTTTTTCCCAGAAGTCCCATCTTAACGGACATCAAATATGCCACACGCGCAAGAAGCCATTTCCCTGCCCCGAGTGCGGGAAATGCTATCCGCGGAAATCAGAACTTGCCACACATCAGAGATCTCACACTGGGGAGAAACCGTTTTCCTGTCCTGAGTGCGGGAAATGTTTTTCACAGAAGCCCTGCCTTTCCAGACATCAGAGAACCCACACAACCGTGGAGGTGTGTTAGTGTCCTGAGTTCAGGAAAGATCTTCTCTATCAACCATATTTTGCCGTACATCAGAGATCTCAGAATGGTAGGAAGCACACCTTGATATTAGGGATGAGCTTCAGGTTCAGGTTATGGCAGTGGCGTCGCTATGGGGGGGTGCGGGGGGGTCCGAACCGCACCTAGGTAATTAGCAATAAAAATGCAGCGCCTATACTAGATGAAGACACTGAGTGAAGAGTGTGTTAATTGAATAGAAATATAAAGTACATATATCAAAGATTCCAAACTATCCCGGTGACCCAAAACAAAATGTGTTGCAATGAAGACCACCACTGATAGGGAGGACACACACTGACCCTTACCCTAAGCGTTGGACTAGCCAGACCACTGACAGCAATGAGGAGTAAAAAAATGACTGTTTCCAAGGACATTGCGCCCCTGATGACGTCTATGATGACGAAACGCCTAGGGAGGTGCCGAGCTACATGACGTTGCCGCATTTGACGGTCATTGACATTGTGTTGGTTGGAAGCGATTGTGTTTTTTGTTTTTTTTTTTAACTCCTCATTGCTGTCAGTGGACACAAATGTGATTTCATATTCAATGTTTGTGAGTAATTTGGCACTTTTTTATTAAAGCACCTTAACAGTAATACTGTGCACTGAAGTGTATCACCCTGGGGTTTAGGCAGGGATGCTCCTCACAAATTTACTTGCCAGGAGTAATTACCCTGGTTGATTGTTAGAGATCTATTGATTTCTCCCTAAGTTTGGCCTTGTTGCACTTTTCTCTTCTACCACTTGGTGGCCGGGCACATGGTGGTACTAGATATGAGAAGGACAACTCAAGGTCAGGTTATGGGTATATGGGGTATCTCAGCCAATGGGCAGGGGTTTTCTTGAATCCCTTGGCCTGCTGGGAGAGCCTATATATTTGGGTGGGGTCAGGTGATCTTGGTTCGGTGCCATCTGGATGGCTGTCTCGGTGGACGTGTGTCGTGTGCCTCGGGCTGCTAGGCCGGAGATTGGCCTATCCCGGGGGCGTCTGGCTGCCAGGCTGTCTGAGGGCCTATCCAGAAGCAAGAGAGCAGAGCAGGGTTGGGAGTGGGGCTTGCAGTCCAACCAGAAGTGACGTTTCTGCCGGCCGGAGAACCTGTCTTGGTCAGAGGTAGAGGGGAAGCTGTCGCCACTAAGGGACCAACCATCTTATTACCAGGGACCACCGTGAGTAGCTGAAGCAAGTACCAGAGCAGTATTCTCACCAACCGGGGACGGTGGAGAATCGGGAAACTTCAGGCGGTGATCAAGTCAGGGACCCAACCAGCGGCGGTGACGCTTGCAGAGCAGCCTTGTGTGTCAAGTCAGGAACTGAGCCGGTCAGCAGGGGTGAAGGTTGAGAAGTATCGGGAGTGCCAAGCTAGGGACCCAGCAGGGAAGTGGGGTGACACTTGAGGAAGATACCACCATAATGATTGGAGGAGTTCAAGGGATTCAGAGTTAGTGAATCAGAGGGCCTAGTAAGAGACCAGGAGCTCAGTGGTGAAGAACTACAAGAAGTTGTAGTGAAGCTGAAGGAACTGTTACGTTGAGTTAGGAACTGTTAAAGACTGTTACCATAGGAGACAGCAATCCTACACGTGCAGATGTGGATCCTTGCTGTAGGCCTTTCCCTGTACGGCTGTCCTCCTATTGAGGTCTCGAAGTCTGCCAATTGAATCTGCAACTACTTGGGTGTCCTGGCCCTAACCCCCCCCCCCCCCCCCATTAAAGATTGTAAGAGAAATAAACATCTCTTTTGCATTCAAGTGTCTGGCGCCCCAATAACTTGATCCATCTTGCACCCACTATGCCTCACAACCCACCAAATACAGAAGGATGTCAGCTATCTTTGGTTCTGAAAGTTCTCATTAGACTGGAGGTGGCCTGGAGACCTTGCTACAGAAGTGTTTTATGTTTTACATCTATGTGAGATTCGATTAACATCTGGGAAGGAGACTCTACTTGTTGATCACAGTCACGGTGGATTTGGAAGAGCTTCGTGCCATATTGAAAAAAAAGCTTTTTCTGGGTAGTCTAACGCTTAGGGTAAGGGTCAGTGTGTGTCCGCCTTATCGGTGGTGATCTTTATTGCAACACCTATTGTTTACCACACCAGGTGACACCAACCATAGTGACGCCACTGGGTTTCGGTAGACCCCCCAACCCGAGCTGTTACCCAGTTTGTCCACCTGAACAGGAGACATTAATAGTGCCTCTAGTACTGCTACAAAATGGCAACTTCACGCTCAAGGCCAACCCACTGTGATTGGTTGCTAAGACACGGCTGACTGTCTGTGTCCTAGCAACCAATGATGCTATGCAAGTAGCTAGCATTATTGGTTGCTAAGATTCAGGTGGCTGCATGTTGTCATCATCAGTTGCTAGAACATAGGTGGCCTCTAGGGTCCCAGTAACTAATGATCCAGCTGCCAACTGCCTTGCTTCAAATTGTAAACTGGCCGAGAAGGCATCCCAGATGATGTCAGATTGACACCATATTGGTCCCTGATATCAGCTGATCAGCCCCTTTGCTTAGATTCAGCTGCCAGACAGGGAAATGTCATCGATGGTGAGAGTATCGGTGATCAATGCGGGTCATCAGGGGGTGGTTTGTTGTTTTGGATGATAGATCCACAGTGCTGGACAACCTGATTGAAGTTGGATTACATTGTGGGATATTTTTTTTTTTACAAGATTTTTTTAAGGTGCTTCTGTGTATTTGCTCTTGATTGTTTTTTTTAGAGAATAGGTATCCAAGGGAACTATGTAGCCTATTCCCATAGAACTGGGGGGGGGGGGGGGGGGGGGGGAGTCAGATATCTTCGGACACCCCTTATTCCAGGATGTGGGGAAGAGGCCATTTTCCTCATCAACATGGGGCCAACCCTTCCCATATTGAAGGCATGTGGCCAAGTATGGTTCAGGAGGCAGGGGCACCTCATTGCCCCTTCCTTTGCCAGCCAGTGAGGCCGCATGCTCAGATAAGGACCTGGTATGGATTTTAGGAAGGACCCAAAGCTTTTTTTGTGTGTGTGTGTGTTTTTTTTCCATGGTGTTCCCCCCAGCAAATGCTTTCCAGAACCTCATCAAGTATAAGGGACTAGTATAGATTTTGCGGTGACCCCCATGCTATTTTTTTGTGTGGGTGTTTTCACTTTAAGTTTATACCAGATCTCCTCTAGGCTAAGGCTCTGGTATGGATTCGGGAGGGATCCCATGCCTCTTTTTGTGGGGGTTCCCCCTTAAATCCATACCACATCTCTAGGTTAAAGCTCTGGTATACATTGGGGGGGTGCCATTTTTTGTGGGGGTTCCCCCCAACCCATACCAGATCTCCTCTAGGTTAAGAGTCTGGTATGAATTTTGGGGTGAACCTATGCTATTTTTTTGTGTGGGTGTTCTCACTTTAAATCCATGCCAGATCTCATCTAGGTTAAGGATCTGGTATGGATTTTGGGGGGACCCCATGACATTTTTTTGTGGGGTTCCCCTTAAATCCATACCGATCTCCTCTAGTTTTAGGGTCTGGTATGGATTTTGAGGGGGACCCCATGCCATTTTTTTGTGGGGTTCACCCTTAAATCCATACCAGATCTCCTCTAGGTAAGGCTCTGGTATGGATTTTGAGGTAAATTTCCCGGCTTTCTTTGCCTATAAACAGAATAAAGCAGCTGGGAAATATCATTTAGCAGTAATTCTTTTTTTTTTAGTAAATGTCATTTTTTGCTTTAGTAGATGCATGTATATGGCATCCCCCAAGCATGGTATTTAAAGGAACTGTGTATTTTTTATGTTTTTTTTTAAAGTTTGCATTGGTACATGTCCTCCATGGCAGTGTACAGCTCCCTGTATCAACCTTTTTCCCCAAAAGCTTGCCAATCAGCCTGGATGAAAAAACTGGAAAAGATGACAAGATGTCCTCTTTGGTGACAAGGTGCTATTGTTTGTTTGCTTGAAAAGTGCTTGGGTAGACAATGTGCCTTTTGGGTTTTACCACTCATTGATTGCCCCGTTTGTGGACCTTCTTTTTCTGCACCACCAGCAATCCTTAAAGATCAAAGCTGCCTTCCTGTGATCATACATGACTGTCCATCCTGGCTCCCTCAGAATCCTAGCTTCCATGTGTTTTTTTCGAGAGAGCATGGCCTACATGCCTTCCAGCTTCTCCAGGTCATGGAGCCCACACTTACCATCGGAGAAATAACTCTTACCCTTCTCGCCTCCTAAGAATAGACCTTCAGGAAAGGAACATCTCCAGATCATGGAGCCCACCCTTTCTATGAGAGAAATAACTCTTCCCCTTCTTGCCTCCTAAGACTGAACTTTCAAGAAAGGAACATCTCCAGATTATGGAGCCCACCCTTTTTATCGGAGAAAGAACTCTTCCCCTTCCTGCCTCCTAAGACTGATCCTTCAAGAAAGGAACTTCTCCAGATCATGGAGCCCACCCTTTCCGTCAGAGAAAGAACTCTTCCCCTTCTTGCCTCCTATGACTGAACCTTCTAAAAGGAACTTCTCCAAATCATGGAGCCCACCCTTTCCATCGGAGTAAGAACTCCTCCCCTTCTTGTTTCCTAAGGCTGAAACCTTCAAGAAAGGAACCTCTCCGTTTCAGAGACTTAGTCAGTAGACATTGGTCAAGGAAGGGTACCTGATTTTCTGAGCCTCTCTCTGCAGGGCTCGGCACTCCCTTCTAGTATTACTCTTGCAGAGGTCAAAGTATAAGGGGGATCCCATGATCCTGTTGGGTTATAGTCTGTCCTAAGGAACTGCCACTCAAAACTTGCAAATCTGTGTTTTGTGGTGCTGGACAGAGGAGCTCCTCAATGCTCCCCACATGGAATGGCCATACTCTAATGACATCAGCCATCAAAAAGCTCTATTATTCCAGGACTAGACCACAGAAGAGTCCACCAAGTCCAAGCCTCACTATAACAAGTTTCACCCCCAAAAGGGGTTGGCCCTTATTTCCTACAACTACTCCTTTCCTAGAGTTTTTTTGGCATGGAATTTCTCTGTATTATATTTTATGTCCATGAGGCCACAAGAATGACTCTGCTCTGCTCTCCTTTACTGTCGTTGATGGTTCCCATGGTGCTATGCTATGCTTTGATGGTGCCTTGATCCTGGTATTGCAAACCCTGATTAGGTCATGAGCCCGCACTCTATTATACCCTTTAATTTCGAGGCCCCTTTGGACCCTACATGGCCATGTTGTCTCCCTGGCCTCTCCTAGTAAGCTGTCACTAGAAGATACGAGTTTCTTCCCCTGAGATACCACATGATGCCTCAAGCACTTGCACAGTTGTCACGGACAATCTACGTAATGTGTGTAATATTCTTATGATCAGCAGCTCCATCCAGTGGCCATAATATAGTATTTTCCCAAATTACCTAATTCCAGGAAAATGCTGTATTATGGCCACTAGGTGGAGCTAGAAATACACATATTACACACATTATGGTGTTTATTATTAAGGGCTGTTGGAATGCTTGAGGCATCTTTGGGTAACTCGGGAGACACTTCCAAAAAAATTGCTATTTTTTTTGTAGAATTGACACCTTAATGCCCCCTAATTTACTATTAGTTTTTAGCTGCTTTCAGCTCCACATTAGCAAGATATTAGAATACCTATTTACCATATTGGCCACCTTAGCCCCCCAAGCTCAATGGTGTTTCTCTCACCTGTTATAGACAAGACCTGACGGTCTCTACTAACTTCGACAATTATAGGTGACTCCTTAGAACCCCCTTCTGTTTTTTTATTGGTTTATAGTCCCACGGGGACTGCTGGTGTGTTGATGATTACTTATGTTGTTTGAGATATATCGACAACAATTGTTTGATCTTAGTTTTTTCTTCTGTTACTTTTCTTCTTCCCATCCTCACCACTTGGTCTCTTCTGCTGCCCAACTCCTTAACCTGGTTCTCCAATTCTGGGACCCACTGGAACCTGGTACTCCAATTCTGGGACCCGCTGGAACCTGGTACTCCGATTCTGGGACCCACTGTACTGGTGGCATACCACTGCTGGGTATCACTGGTGCCACCATTGTCAGGGATTCCCTGTCTCAGGACGCTATCCCATTCATACCGTATATTTACCATGACTATCAAAATTCAGTCCCTTAATTAATGGTTTCAATTCCAATGCTGAACAAAGTTTAGCTCTCTACCAATGAAGGTCCTCTGCTGTAAGCTGGCTCACACACTGGAGAGACGTATTTATATAAAAATAAATCATATAGCTCTTTGTGCATCAAAAAATGCATGAAAAATCCATTCTGTGCTAACGGGGCAAAACCAAATGTTCTCAGGCTATATAGTCTCTGCGGATCAAATGTGTGAATTAGCATTATGGCCACTAGATGGTGCTGAGGTACCAAAGGAGATAAGTATTCTCATCGGCTCCATCTAGTGGCCATAATGTAGTTTTTTTCCCCATGGGAACCACGAGAAATGTGGAATGCCCAATTCTCCAAGAGGGGATGTGCGTATTACGTTCCTGATCTTACGAGGGAAAAAAAGTGACTGACTGGGAGTTCATATTCACGCTATGGGCAGCAAGAGAGACCCGGAACCCCCATCTTACTTTTTTCCTATTTACACCCCCCATTTCCCTTTCCTGCTTCTTCTCCCCATCTCTTTCCTCTTTACTACTTCCTCTCCCCCATTTCTTTCCTCTTGTCGCTTTCCCTCCCCCACTTCCCCTCTCCCATCTTTTTCCTATTCCCTTACCAGTTCCCATCCCCCATCTCTTATCCTGTTCCTTTGCCCATTTCCCATCCCCCATCTGTTCTTCCGTTCCTCTTTTCTGCTCCCTGTCCCTCATCACTTTTCCCGTTCCCTTGCCCGCTTTCCCTCTCACATCTCTTTCCTCTTTTCCTGTTTCATTGTCCACATCCCCTCCCCCATTTCTTTCTTCTGGTCGCTTTCCCTCCCCCACCTCTTTTCACTTTCCTGCTCCCCCTCTCCCATCTCTTTCCTCTTTTCCTTTTTCTGCTTCCTCTCCCCCACCTCTTTTCTGCTCCCTTGCCGTTTCCCATCTGCCATCTCTTTCCTCTTTTCCTGTTCCCTTGCCCGCTTCCCCTCTCCCATCTCTTTTCCCGTTCCCTTGCTCGCTTCCCATCCTCAATCTCCTTCCTTTTTTCACACTTCCCCTCTCCCACCTCTTTCCTGTTTTCCTGTTCCCTTGCCCACTTCCCATCCCCCATCTCTTTTCCTGCTAACTTTCCCTGCTTTCCCTCCCCCATCTCTTTCCTCTTTTCCTTTTTCTGCTTCCCATCCCTTTCCTCTTTTCCCATTCTCTTCACCTTTTCCCATCCTCCATCTCTTTCCTGTTCCCTTGCCTGCTTCCCATCCTCAGTCCCTTTCCTCTTTTCCCACTTCCCCTCCCCCGCCTCTTTCCTGTTTCCTCTCCCCCATCCCTTTCCTCTTTTCTTGTTCCCTTACCTTTTTTCCCTGCTCTATTGCTTTCCTTTTTTCGTGTTGCCTTACCTGCTTCCCTTCCCCCATTTCTTTACTCTTATCCCTTTCTCGCTCCCCCTCTATCTCTTTCCCCTTTTCCCGCTTCCTCTCTCTCATCTCTTTCCTCTTTACCCATTCCTTTGTCCGATTTCCCATCCTCCATCTCTTTCCTCTTTACCCGTTCCTTTGTCCGCTTCCCCTCTTCCATCTCTTTTCTCTTTTCCCGTTCCCTTACCGGCTTCCCATCCCCCACCTCCATCTCTTTCCTCTTTTCCCGTTCCTTTGTCCGCTTCCCCTCTCCCATCTTTTTTCTCTTTTCCTGTTCCCTTACCCGCTTCCTTTCCCCCATATCTTTACTCTTATCACTTTCCTGCTCCCCCACCTCTTTCCTCTTTTCCCTTTACCACTTCCTTTCTCTGATCTCTTTCCTCTTTTCCCGTTCCCTTGTCTGCTTCCCCTCTCCCATCTCTTTTCTCTTTTCCCATTCCCTTGTCCGCTTCCCATCATCCATCTCTTTCCTCGTTTCCTGTTCCTTTGCCCACTTCCCCTCTCCCATGTCTTTCCCCTTTTCCCGATCCTTTGTCCGCTTCCCCTCTCCCAACTCTTTTCCCGTTCCCTTACCCACTTCCCATCCCCCACCTCCATCTCTTTCCTCCTTTGTCTGCTTCCCCTCTCCCCTCTTTTTTTTCTCTTTTCCTGTTCCCTTACCCGCTTCCCTTCCCCATATCTTTACTCTTATCACTTTCCTGCTCCCCCAACCTCTTTCCTCATTTCCCTTGTCCGCTTCCTCTCTCTCATCTCTTTCCTCTTTTCCCGTTCCCTTGTCCACTTCCCCTCTCCCATCTCTTTCCTCTTTTCCCGTTCCTTTGTCCGCTTCCCCGCTGCCATGTCTTTCGTTTCCTGTTCCTTTTTCCGCTTCCCCTCTCCCATCTCTTTCCTCTTTTCCTGTTCCCTTACCCACTTCCCTTCCCCCATATCCTTTCTCTTATCACTTTCCTGTTCCCCCACCTCTTTCCTCTTTTCCCTTTACCGCTTCCTTTCTCTGATCTCTTTCCTCTTTTCCCGTTCCCTTGTCCGCTTCCCCTCTCCCATCTCTTTCCTCTATGCCGTTCCCTTACCTGTTTCCCTTCCCCCATTTCTTTACTCTTATCCTTTTCCCGCTCCCTGCTACCGCTTTCCACTTTTCCCTTTCCCTTGTCCGCCTCCCCTCTACCATCACTTTCCTCTTTTCTCACTTCCCCTCCCCCATCTCTTTCCTGTTTCCTCTCCCTCACCCTTTCCTTCCTTATCACTTTTCTCTTCTCTGTTCCCTTTTTCGCTTCCCCTCTCCCAACTCTTTCCTCTTTTCCTGTCCCCTTGCCGGCTTCCTCCCAGCCCCTCCCACCTGTTTCCTCTTTTCCTTGCCCGCTTCCCCTCTCCCACCTCTTTTCTCTTTCCTGCCTTCCCACCCCCATACCTCTCCTCTATTCCCCTCCCTCATCCCCATTCTTCTTGTAGAGGAAGGTTGTACAATGCTGTGTCTATACGCGGTGCGATCAGAACTTCCTTCAACCATCCAATCAGAAGAAGACACAACGCAGCGGTGTGATAAAGTCCAATGATGGAATACTTTATTAGCTGTATCCTCAGGGGTGTATTTATAGGAAAATTGCAAAACTGCATGAACATTCCTTCTGTGTGAATGAAGGCAAAAAAAAAAAACGAATGTTATTCGGCTGTTTCCCCTCCAAGTCAAATGTTACTTATTCATACGGAATAGAGGGAGTCTGGAAAATTCCACATTACCACCTCTAGATGGAGCTGGCAATGATGGCAAATAAATGCTTATTCCCTATGACCATCAGCTCCATCTAGTGGCTAAAGGGATGTATTTTCCTGATTTTCTCTATTCTGTACCAATAAATAACATTCGACCTGGAGCGGGTATAGCCTAATAACATTCAATTTTTTTCCCCCATTTGCCCAGAACGTGGTGTCACAGGACAGACAGCTCTGTGAATGTTTTTATAAATACACCCCTCTGTACTAATACAAACATTGCTTTGTCTTCAATGGATCACGATTTTGTCAATTTGTATGCTTTGTACCTTTTAAGAAAAAAGAAAGAATGAAATAAAGCTGTTTTAAAAAAGAAGATTTGGCTCCCGTAGCCTTCAATGGGGTTCTGGTACTGCGCTTGACAGTTGTCCCGCAGCAGTGACAGTTGAGAGGGGAAAGGGGCGTCTTTTTGCTGGTTTAGTCTCTGCTGCAGTGTAGTCTGATCTCCCTTGGAGAGTGCTGAACGAGGAGCTACATATTGCTGAAAAAAAAAAAATTCCTAGGACGCACCTCATAGGCCCCAATGCTTCAAGATGAAGAGCGGGAGAGATCAGACTACATGACGGTTTCAGTGCTACAATCACACTTTAAGAAAGGCTGGGCTAAGCAGTAATATATTTCTATCCCCCTTGGTGGGAGTGGATTTGAGCGAACGGTTCGGGACCCTTTATTATCTTTGTTGCCCTTCTTTGTACTCGCTCCATTTCCAGTACATCCTTCCTGAGGACTGGTGCCCAGAACTGGACAGCATACTCCAGGTGCGGCCGGACCAGAGTCTTGTAGAGCGGGAGAATTATCGTTTTATCTCTGGAGTTGATCCCCCTTTTTAATGCCAATATTCTGTTTGCTTTGTTAGCAGCAGCTTGGCATTGCCTGCCATTGCTGAGCCTATCATCTACTAGGACCCCCAGGTCCTTTTCCATCCTAGATCCCCCCAGAGGTTCTCCCCCCAGTCTATAGATTGCATTCAGATTTTTGCCACCCAAATGCATTATTTTACATTTTTGTCTACATTAAACCTCATTTGCCATGTAGTCGCCCACCCCATTAATTTGTTCAGGTCTTTTTGCAAGGTTTCCACATCCTGCGGAGAAGTTATTGCCCTGCTTAGCTTAGTATCATCTGCAAATACAGAGATTGAACTGTTTATCCCATCCTCCAGGTCATTTATGAACAAATTAAATAGGATTGGTCCCAGCACAGAACCCTGGGGAACCCCACTACCCACCCCTGACCATTCCGAGTACTCCCCATTTATCACCACCCTCTGAACACGCCCTTGTAGCCAGTTTTCAATCCATGTACTCACCCTATGGTCCATGCCAACGCACCTTATTTTGTACAGTAAACGTTTATGGGGAACTGTGTCAAATGCTTTTGCAAAATTCAGATACACCACGTCTACGGGCCTTCCTTTATCTAGATGGCAACTCACCTCCTCATAGAAGGTTAATAGATTGGTTTGTCAAGAAAGATTCTTCATGAATCCATGCTGATTACTGCTAATGATACCGTTCTTATTACTAAAATCTTGTATATAGTCCCTTATCATCCCCTCCAAGAGTTTACATACTATTGATGTTAGGCTAATTGGTCTGTAATTCCCAGGGATGTATTTTGGCCTTTTTTTAAATATTGGGGTCTCGGGGCGGCAGTTCTTCTGAGCTCCACAAGGTGGTGATCTCACTTCTACCCAGAAAGGAAGTCTCTATGGAAGACAGGAAGTGATGTCAGGTATAGACAGGAAGTGATGTCAGGTTATAAATAGGAAGTCCCGTTGAGAGGGAGACGGGAGGAAGTAGAGAGAAGACGTTGCTGGAAGTGGCAGCAGAGGAGGTAAAAAGATCTTATTTCCTATTTACACCCAGTAACCCCCCCCCCCCCCCGTCATGTCCGTCCTCTTCCTCCATAGTCACTGTGATGTCTTTTATCTCCAGCAGATGATGATACACACATATATAGTGTGGGAACCTAGATTAACCCCTTCAGGGGCAGAACATTCCCCCACTTACGGGGCCGGAACATTCTCTTCATTTTGGAGATGTGTCACCTTTCCCACCAATCACCTCATCAGTCTATACTATACGGATTGTATGACTTTTATTGGGAGGCCAAGGGATGGGAAGGTTTATTTAGACATTAGAATCTTGTTCAGCTTTGTTTGATCAAAAGCTAACCAAACTAAACAAACAATAAAAAAAACAGACTTTACATGGGATTTCTGATCTGGCAGGCCAAAAAGTTAGAGGCTCCCAGGCCCCAAAAACATATAAAACCCTAAACTGAATGTTCCTCTGTGTGTAATCCCACATTCTTCCCTGATAGAAACCCTCATATTACCCCCCATCCTAATATTGTACAACCAGTACAGTCCAAATCATTCTCTCTTATCAACTATTGGTCTACAGGAAACCCGTATAGATCACATGACCAATGAGGATGGAGGAGGACCGGAGTCACATGACTGAGAAGATTCTAAACCTCACCCTGGAGATCATCTACCTGCTGACCGGAGAGGTGAGGAGGATTCTGGGAGGTCACATGACATCACTCTTATCTCTATTAATAAAACACAGACCTGACCGGAGAGGTGAGGAGGATTCTGGGAGGTCACATGACAATCACTCTTATCTCTATTAATAAAACACAGACCTGACCGGAGAGGTGAGGAGGATTCTGGGAGGTCACATGACATCACTCTTATCTCTATTAATAAAACACAGACCTGACCGGAGAGGTGAGGAGGATTCTGGGAGGTCACATGACATCACTCTTATCTCTATTAATAAAACATAGACCTGACCGGAGAGGTGAGGAGGATTCTGGGAGGTCACATGACATCACTCTTATCTCTATTAATAAAACACAGACCTGACCGGAGAGGTGAGGAGGATTCTGGGAGGTCACATGACATCACTCTTATCTCTATTAATAAAACACAGACCTGACCGGAGAGGTGAGGAGGATTCTGGGAGGTCACATGACATCACTCTTATCTCTATTAATAAAACACAGACCTGACCGGAGAGGTGAGGAGGATTCTGGGATTCTAACATGATATTCCTATTGGTTCTCCAATACAGAGATTTCCTCTTGTGAAGTCAGGTGATCATATGACCATCACAGTGCCTCCATGTGACTCCCTAAAACCTGAGAGACACAACATGGAGAAGATTCTAGAAGTCACCAAGAAGATGATGGAGCTGCTGACAGGAGAGGAGAGGAGGATTCTGGGAATTCTGGGACATTATCCAGTAACAGACAAGGGATGTGTCTGGATGGTGACTGTATCATTGTGTGTGTCAGGTTCCTATAAGGTGTCAGGATGTCACTGTCTATTTCTCCATGGAGGAGTGGGAGTATTTAGAAGGACACAAGGATCTCTACAAGGACGTCATGATGGACAATCAGCCGCCCCTCACATCACCGGGTAAGAGGAGACTTTATTGTAAAGGAGAGAGCAGTACGGAGGGTCCACCTAGATCCCCCATCATCTGATAAACACATAGAAACAATGTATTCAGTCAGTGTGTGTGTTTCCTACAGATGGATCCAGTAATGGGAACCCACCAGAGAGATGTCCCCGTCCTCTGTATTCCCGGGATTCCACACAGGAAGATCGCAGCTACACACAACATTATCAGGTTGGTGGGGTGGAGCATCTAGAACATGAAAACAACTCATGGAGGCGATGTGTGGACCCTACAAGATGACATTTGTCTGTGGTCTCGTCATTAGACTTTATATTTAATGGATGTTATTGTTGATACTTCTCTTGGTTTAGGGTGAAGATCTGCTAGGTATAAAAGTTGAGGTTAAATCAGAAGAAGAAGAGAGGTATGTGAGGGATGATCAGCAGTCTATGGAGGAGGATGGAATAACGGGGACATTTATAGAGGAGGACACTCCTACAAAGATCAGCACAGGTGGGTCATTAACACTAAATACACTCCTCCACCCATACTGCTCACTGATTGGTCCAGAGTAGGGCGGGGACTGGGGGTATCGGCCTATAATAAGCTAGTAATGGTAACTGCACATTAGATCTTATTTCTCTCAGATCAATCTTTCAAATAGTGTATTCAATGATGGACGAGGCTTCCATTGCTGAACCTCCTGCTGGAAATACTAGTTGTCTGGGTGTCAGACTAAGTTCTTGGCTTGAGTACTTTCAGTCACTGACCTGGAACGACTGTGCAAAGTTCAGAGTCAGTGAATATAGAGGCCAAGAGAAACCATTTAGCAATTAACCAAGAAAAGCCACCTGATGTGGGAGGAGTCTTGATTTAAATTAACCAATCTGCTCATGTCTAGTAATAATCTTTGTATTTCTATTTTAGTAGATGCAGACAAGCAAAGAAAGTGTTTCCACCGCTCAGGCTGACACTGACCCAGGTGTAAGTGGAAGTTTCAGAGCAGAAGAGCTCCAGGTGCTGGCTGAATGCTAAGCAAAGCAGTCTTGAATGGAGGAGAAGATTTGGATGCCGCACACCGGATGTAGTCAAAAAACTTCACTTTATTGAAAAAATGGGATCATCAAAATAACAAGACTGTCATGCAGAAAGTACAGGTAAGCTGACGCGTTTCGCACTCAGGACTGAGTGCTTACTCATAGCTAGCATAGCTTTCAATAAAGTGAAGTTTTTTGACTACATCCGGTGTGCGGCATCCAAATCTTCTCCTCCATTCAAGACTATTTTAGTAGATGGACGGGAGATGAGGAAAGGCTCAGAGGATTGTCTCACTTTGTCTCCAGACTGTAAAGTAGAAGATGAGGACATCACACAGTATAGTCCAGGAGAAAACCCGACTACTTCAAATGTCCATCCGGCACCACACAGTGTAGATGGACCATCGTATTCCTCTTATCCTGAGGAACCTCAGACTGTGCGGGATGGTGCCGGACCATCGTATTCCTCTTATCCTGAGGAACCTCAGACTGTGAGGGACAGTGCCGGACCATCGTATTCCTCTTATCCTGAGGAACCTCAGACTGTGAGGGACGGTGCCGGACCATCGTATTCCTCTTATCCTGAGGAACCTCAGACTGTGAGGGACAGTGCCGGACCATCGTATTCCTCTTATCCTGAGGAACCTCAGACTGTGAGGGACGGTGCCGGACCATCGTATTCCTCTTATCCTGAGGAACCTCAGACTGTGCGGGACGGTGCCGGACCATCGTATTCCTCTTATCCTGAGGAACCTCAGACTGTGAGGGACGGTGCCGGACCATCGTATTCCTCTTATCCTGAGGAACCTCAGACTGTGAGGGACGGTGCCGGACCATCGTATTCCTCTTATCCTGAGGAACCTCAGACTGTGCGGGACGGTGCCGGACCATCGTATTCCTCTTATCCTGAGGACCAATATAAAAATAAATTGTAGCGCTAAAAAAGAAAAAACACCATGTGTGGTATATAGTAAATGTCTCTGTAAACAAAAGTATATGTCCCAATGGTGAGGTGTTGTCAGAAGAAATAATAGTCTACGACAAATCAGTGCAATCAGTGTAGAAGTTCCATCAGCTTTCCAAATATCCACTTAGATGTCATCAAAAATTAAGTAGATTGGATACGCTTACCGGAACTGTTGGACTCTACTGCCATCAGCATAGAGTCAATCGAGCTGTGTGCCACCAAGGGCAGATGTATGGAGTGGTCAAGGATGAATAGAGCGTCTGCGAGCCAAGATGTCATCTCTGGATCAACAGGAAGGGAGCCCAAACTGGTTCCAAGATTCAATTGTTTTCTCAAATCACGGAGGTGGAAAAAAGGGGGGATGCCTCCACATAGTGTAAATCAGGGTTCGTTTATTACTAAAAAACCGTAGTACATAAAAGTGATCACAAATAAAACAGAAAGGCAGTGTATAAGGTTAAAAGCCGCCTTACGCGTTTCGATCAATAGACCTTCAACAGGGGCAGGGCCCGTGTGACATCAGAGGTGTCACACGGGTGAGAAGCCGTATTCCTGCCCTGAGTGCAGGAAATGTTTTGCCACAAAATCAGATTTAGATAGACACCAAAAATCTCACAGGGGCGAGAAACCATACTCCTGTCCTGAGTGCGGGAAATGTTTTGTATGTCGTCAACATCTTACTACACATCAGAGGTCTCACACGGGGGAAAAACCGTATTCTTTCCCCGAGTGCGGGAAATGTTTTCTGTGGCAGTCCCAACTAAATAGGCATCAAATATATCACAAAGGCAAAATGACACGTTCCTGCCCCTGAGTGAAGGAAATCATTCCTCACTACCAAAACTTCAGAAATCTCACGTGCGGAGAAGCCATATTCCTGCCCTGAGTGCGGGAAAGGTTTTTTCACAAAATCAGATTTAGATAGACACCAATACATTCATAGGGGTGAAAAGAACATCTTACTAGACATTGGAGGTCTCACGCGGGGGAGAAGCCATATTACTGTCCTGAGTGTGGGAAATGTTTTGTATGTCGACAACATCCTGCTACACATCAGAGGTCTTACATGAAGGAGAAACTGTATTCCTTTCCTGATTCCGGAAAGTTTTGCAATAAAAAGTTGTCAGGTATCAAAGGTCTCGCAAAGAGGAGAAGCCATATTGCTGTTCTGAGTGTGGGACATTTTTGAAGAAGTCCTACCTTTCGTTACATTGGAGATACCACATAGGAGAGAAGCCATATTCCTGTCTTACCAGACATCAGAGATTGTCTCACAACCCTTGACTTGTATTACTGTCTCGAGTGCGGGAAATGTCTTCTATTTGGATCATATTTTGCCGGACATCTCACGCTAGGAAGAAGCACACCTCAGAAAACACATGGCGGAGCGCTCCTCTGATCTTTATAATGAAAGAAGCGCTTTATATATGTAGCACTAACTCACGGTGGAGCTGCAGGTTTAAAGCAGGCTGTTACCGTCACCTTGTTACCTGTAATTTCACCGATACCGGGTCTAGGGTCCCGTTGAGCTTACTATCAAACAACGTAGGCCACAGTCACTTGAGTACTTTTCCAATGCTTTAATGGGAGATAACTGGAAGAAGTAGCAGGAAAGAGGTAGAAGAAGAGTTGCAGGGAAGTTCAAATACCTTTTCTTGGCGTAGCACTAAGGAATTGAAATCTTTAGGATGGATGTATCCTCAGCTTAGGATTGAACCTTTGCCCGCCTGGATAGGTCTCTCTCACTGACCTAGCAGCCGGAACACAGCACGAACAAAAAGTCTCTGCCACAGACTTGAATGAAACAAACTCATACGATCCTCTGCCACAGGATGTAGAAGTTTTCGATGAACAGCAAACACAGTACCAGAACCTTTAAGCCAACCCGGCAGTACTTGTGCGGTAAGGTAGTTTAGGATACGTCCTCCAATCGAGTCGCCAGGCCCTTCTTAAGACCAGCCTTGCATGGTCCTTACCAAGATGGGTCCTCCCGTGGATCTTCCCGATTGTCTGGCTTCTTCCCGCAGCACAGACAGCACAGGACCATCCCAGCAAGAGCAGGCCCCAGATAGGCTTCTAGGCCCACCTAGGCTGCAGCAACGCAACCCTCCAGCCCGGTGGGCTACGAGGTAGAACTCACTGACACATACCTCTAGGCCAGGAGGACCACGAGGCAGAAAAACCTTCCTAAACATGGCGTCTGTCCCATAAATACCCTCTCCCAGAATGCAACTCGGAGGACCACCTCCGCCGAGTTATCTCCGGGACAGAAGAGCACTCATACACTTCAGCATGTTGCCTTTCCAACACCGACCCATGGCGACAACGACACCCACAGGCACAATGTGAAACTACACGCAACACAGCCAAACAGGAACAGAGGCTAAATCTGACAATAAACTAAATCTGAACTATATACAGAACAGACGACCCACTAAATTTACCTATAAGAGATTGAAAACTCTACCAGCGCTACATAAGGAAACCAGATTTCACTAAAGACTTCCGGGTTCCGTCTGACTGATTAGAGAGCGCCACCTGCTGGCTGAAAGTGGAAAATATGACATTTTTTAAACAAATCTTTGCACATTTATCTGAAAAAATGGCAAATATATCAATATATTTACTTATTTATGTTACTCTCCAACAAATTCATATTAAAATACATATACCTACAATTATCACGTTCTTTGCAAGATGATTGATCAAAGCGTGCCTTCAGATAAGTGCCACTTTGTGTTGGTCTATCACATAAAATCCCGATAAAATACATTTACGTTTTTGGTTGTGGCATGACAAAATGTGGGAAATTTCAAGGGGTATGAATACTTTTTCAAGGCATTGTATGTGTTTATGTCTCAATATTCATGCAAGTTTAACGATTAACTGCTTCAGATCAGCGCTATAGCCGAACGACGGCTACAGCGCGGATCTGCTTTGCCGGGAGGCCGTCGATAGACGCCCTCCCCTTTGCACGATCGCCACGCCCCCCCCCGAAGGGCGTGCGCGGCGCGGGCTGTGATCACTTGAGTCGATGGGACTCAGGTGATCACAGATCGGAGTAAGGGGTCGATCCCGGCCCCTCACCACCTGTTAGCCAATGACAGCTGATCACATGATGTAAACAGAAGATCGGTAATAGGTTTTTTTTCTTCTCACGCTGACAGCATGAGAAGAAGAAGAAAAAGCAGATCACTGGCTTCTGTTGAAGAGACATCGGTCCCAAGCAGGGAGAAGCAAAGCCGCCTCATATATGCCCGCCAGTACCGCCTGCCAGTGCCACCTGGCAGTGCCACGAATCAGTGCCCACCAGTACATAAGTGCCAGCAATCAGTGCCACCTATCAATGCACATCAGTGCCACCTAGCAGTGCTGCCTATCAGTGTCACCTCCCAGTGCCGATCAGTGCCCACCACTGCCACCCATCAGTGCCACCTATTAGTGCCCTTAAAGTGGAGTTCCACCCAAAAGTGGAACTTCCACTCATCAGATCCCTCCCCCCCTCCGGTGACACAGTTGGCACCTTTCAGGGGGGAGGGGGGTACAGATACCTGTATATTACAGGTATCTGTACCCACTTCCGGCATAGATACCCGCAGGATCTGCGGGTATTTACGCCACTTCCTGCTCCCTCCCCGCTGCCTGCTGGGAAACACACGGGTCCCAGAGGCAGCAGGGACCATCCGGATTGCGCTGCGCGACTCGCGCATGCGCAGTAGGGAACCGGGAAGTGAAGCCGCACGGCTTCACTTCCTGATTCCCTTACCGAAGATGGAGGCGGCAGCACCCGAGGACGGAGAGAGGCTTCGGCCTCGGGTGCCGACATCGCGGGCGCCCTGGACAGGTAAGTGTCCATGTTTTAAAAGTCAGCAGCTGCAGTATTTGTAGCTGCTGACTTTTAAAAATTTTTTTTTCGGTGGCGCTCCGCTTTAAGTGCCACCTATCAATACCCTTCAGTGCCACCCATCAGTGCCCACCAGTGCCGCCTATTAGTGCCCATCAGTGCCACCTTATCAGTGCCCATCAGTGCCGCCTCATCAGCGTACATCAATGAAGGAGAAAAATTGCCTGTTTGCAAAATGTATTAACAAAATATAAAACGGTTTTGTATCAGTTATTTGCATCAGTTCCTCTCTGTCTCCTTTGTACAGGGACCCCCTTCCGCCACTTGCAGAAGTGGTCGAGTGACTAATTAGCCACTCGGATCACTTCTGCATGCAAGAGAATCGCCGGCTGAAAAGAGTGATACCGGGATGATTCCTGTAGGTGCGCCCACCATCCCGGTATAAGCACTGAAACCCGAGGACGTCCGTGGATGTACCATGGGCAGCAAGTGGTTAATCCTGAACTTCTCTTTTAAGGGCAGGATCACCAGGTAAACATAAAGGGAAAAAAAGCATTAGGAAAAGAGAACTAATGTAGCCACCACATCTAAGGGTGGTAAGCTTCAATATATTAAACAAAATGTTTGATATGTGCTTAAAAGGGGTTCAGTGTTTCTCTGGTGGCTTGCTTCCCTGTCTGTGGTGGATGGCCTTAGTTGATGACTTTGATATGTAGGCAGCAGCTGAGATAATGCCCTGTGGTTTCTAGCCATGGACTCTTGAAGGTACAGATTTACCGGATGGGAATTTCCTCTAGACCGGGTGAGAGATTTGTCTAGGTCTGATGGTCGCAGTTTAGTAAATTGTGTGAATATTAATCCACGAGTCATATGGTTTTCCATTGCATTAAAGATCTAGTTTTGATCCATACCCACCATCTGAGGCTGTGTCCTTATATGTAGGACACTGGTCTAGCAAGTAAATGATTGCAAGTTTGATTCCCACTGTGGCCACCTTTTCAGATTCATTTATTAAAATGACAAAATCCTAAAGCTACCAATCACCTCTCAGAGAACTTATCGTTTAATTGCTATAGATTATTGCACTTTTGTAGGCAGCAGATGAGTTCTCTGTGGTTCATGGCAATAGAGTCTTGAAAGTAAAGTTTTACCAAATTGGAAGTTCCTCTAGGCCAAGTGGCAGACCGGTCTAGGGTCTGATGGTAGCAATTTGGTCAAATATTAGGCCCCAGTGATGTGTTATTTCATGATATTTAAGCTTGAGTTTTAAAAACCTCTCACCATCTGAGACAATGGCCTTCTATGTATGCTGCTGATCTCATAAATGACAAGTTTGCCAGTTCAAATCCTCAAGCAACCACCTTTCCATGATTAATTTATTAACGTTACACAAACTGAAGACGCCTATAATAACCAACCAATTTTCAGACTAGGTATTATTTCATTATGGTTTCTTTGGGTTATTGTACTTTGCAAACAGCAATTAAGCTAATGATCAAGGTAACGTACACTTGAAGATACAGCTTTACCAGATGGGAATGTCCTTTGGAAGGTCAACTGGTAGTCTAGTTTTTGTTAGATGATGGCTTTTTAGTACAATGTTTAAACATTAATCCACTGATCATATGGTAGGTCATGATATTACAACTCTGGTTTGGGATACTGCTCACCATCTGAGATTATAGCCTTGGGGGAATGTTTGTAATCTCATCATCAAAATGGTTGTGAGTTCAAATCCTCAGTTGGTCACCTTCCCTGGTTTATTAATGAACGCTGTACAAACTGCTGCAACCAATCCTCTTCATATCGGTTGCTATGGGTTACTACATTTTGCAGGTTGAATATTGGTTGAATTATAGGATGTATAGGCACAGCTGTTAGGTGTGAGCATCTAGGGCTGTGGTACAACATGCAGGGTGGTGGTTATGGAATCTGAAGACCATGAGTTTGATTCCCAAAGCAGATCAAAGAGGTGTCTACTCAGCAGAGCTGTTTGGGGTGGAACAGCAACCATGTGCTTGTTGGCAAAGGGGTTACAGAGGAGTGGACATCTGTGTAACCATGGTGTGGGTGACCTTGCCACCATGTGAATGAAGCCTCAATGAAATGCGTTCCAGCTATGTAATCACTGAGTGGGTGACCTTAGCAGCATTCCAGCTATGTAATCACTGAGTGGGTGACCTTAGTAGCATTCCAGCTATGTAATCACTGAGTAGGGGACCTTGGCACCATGTGAATGAAGCCTCAATGAGATGCATTCCAGCCATGTAACCATCAAGGGTGTGTCCTTGAAACCATCTGAGTGAAAACCACAATCAGTGGCTACTGTGCCACAAAGGGCAACTTGAACATAGAAAGCACAGAAGAGTTGGTACAATAGGTGCTAAAGGCTTAGGAAAGAACCCACAACCTCAAAGGTTAATTATCTTAAGACCGAGGAAGGAATTTTTGTGTTTTTTTTTACCAAAAAACCTTATATTTTTCATCAACAAACGCTTCTCCTTCACTGTATTCCTGCCCCAGTTACAGGTTCACTAGCAGCACACCAACACCATGCACCAGAGGCTCTAGCCAGCCATGCCACTTCTCTGTAGAACTATATACCAAATACAACATGGTGAGAACAATTGAAAAACTTCCTGTGGCCCATAGAACACATTTTTTTTTTTTACTACATCAGATTTGTAATAAGAAATTCAGAGCTTTCAGCACTCAACAGCAGCACACCAACACCGTGCACCACAGGCTCTAGCCTGCGAGCTACCTTCTCTGTAGAACTATATACCAAATACGACATGATGGGAACAATCAAAAAACATTTGGTGGCTCATGAAACACAACATTTGTTTTTTTTCTACGTGCAGATTTCAACACACAACCTTTAAGGTGCAAGACCAGCGCTCTACAGATTGAGCTAAGTCAAAAGCACACAATCATCCCCTCTGGAGACCTTTCTATTTTCCAAGACTTCATAAATGCAGCGCTCATTTTATTGGCAGCAAATCAGTGCTGGGTTAGAGATTTACTAAGCAGTAAAGCAAAAGGTAACGGTAACAGCTTCCAAAATTAGACGCCAGTGGTGGCCACCATTTTTTTTTATCCTGGCAGGTTATCTTTATGGGTGCAGGCTCAGTTAGAAGGCATCTACATGGACATTGGATGCAAAAGCACATCTAGAAGCTGGTGTTGGTGGAATGAATAGTGTCCCACTGTTGGTGTCAGTGGAAGGAATAGTGCCCCATTGTTGGTGTCGGTGGAATGAATAGTGCCCCACTGTTGGTGTCGGTGGAAGGAATAGTGCCCCATTGTTGGTGTCGGTGGAATGAATAGTGTCCCACTGTTGGTGTCGGTGGGAGGAATAGTGTCCCACTGTTGGTGTCGGTGGGAGGAATAGTGCCCCACTGTTGGTGTCGGTGGAATGAATAGTGTCCCACTGTTGGTGTCGGTGGAATGAATAGTGCCCCATTGTTGGTGTCGGTGGAATGAATAGTGTCCCACTGTTGGTGTTGGTGGGAGGAATAGTGCCCCACTGTTGGAGTCGGTGGAATGAATAGTGTCCCACTGTTGGTGTTGGTGGGAGGAATAGTGCCCCACTGTTGGTGTCGGTGGAATGAATAGTGCCCCACTGTTGGAGTCGGTGGAATGAATAGTGCCCCACTGTTGGAGTCGGTGGAATGAATAATGCCCCACTGTTGGAGTCGATGGACCTCAGACCTCAAATTCAGCACAACACAGAAGTAGGAAAACTTCTGCATCCCCAGTCTCCCTTCAGCTGTGTCATATGATACCTTGCCGTCATCTGAAACCTTTCAGTAATTTCATGCTTTTCAGGGGGACCCCTTTTTAAACTGAGGGGATGGGGCACAATAGAAGGGGGGCTGGCTGCTGCACTCAGAAACTCTGATTGCTTCTACTGTGCTGATGCTGAGGCTAAACAGCAAGGACACTGTCTGTGCATTTTGCCAGGGTGCTCTGGGGGGGGGGTTGAACACCCCTGACCCCCCTTATCTACGCCTCTGCATACATGACCAGAACACAGTAGTACCAAGCCTTTGGTGAGCGCAGGAGTGCCCGGTGTAATTCCCCAGTTTGGCCAGTAGGTGTCAGCATAGGTAGCTGTGAGTGCAGGCTCAGGATCCCCTTGTAGTGAGTGGGCAGTGGGAAGGCTCCCTGCAGCCAGAATATAATCGCTCAGCAGGAGAGATTGTCCCAGCCACCTCAAATGTGTGAATGGGGAAATCCACTCTTTTTTTGCTGGTTGAACGAAAAAAAATAAAATAAAATCACGTATGACCTCCTTAAAGTGGTTGTAAAGGTTTTAATTTTTTTTTTACCACTGGATGGGGGAACTTACATTTTTATTTTTTTTTATTGTTTATTTAATTTTTTAAATTTTTACACTTTGCCTTTAAATTTTTATTTTTTTCAATCACTTTTATTCCTATTACAATGTAAACATCCCCTTGTAATAGGAATAGGACATGACAGGTCCTCTTTATGGAGAGATCTCATGTAATAGGAATAGGACATGACAGGTCCTCTTTATGGAGAGATCTCTTGTAATAGGAATAGGGCATAACAGGTCCTCTTTATGGAGAGATCTCATGTAATAGGAATAGGACATGACAGGTCCTCTTTATGGAGACATCTCATGTAATAGGAATAGGACATGACAGGTCCTCTTTATGGAGAGATATCCCATGTAATAGGAATAGGACATGACAGGTCCCCTTTATGGAGAGATCTCTCGTAATAGGAATAGGACACGACAGGTCCTCTTTATGGAGAGATATCGCATGTAATAGGAATAGGACATGACAGGTCCCCTTTATGGAGAGATCTCTCGTAATAGGAATAGGACACGACAGGTCCTCTTTATGGAGAGATTCCCATGTAATAGGAATAGGACATGACAGGTCCTCTTTATGGAGAGATTCCCATGTAATAGGAATAGGACATGACAGGTCCTCTTTATGGAGATATCCCATGTAATAGGAATAGGACATGACAGGTCCTCTTTATGGAGAGATATCCCATGTAATAGGAATAGGACATGACAGGTCCCCTTTATGGAGAGATCTCTCGTAATAGGAATAGGACACGACAGGTCCTCTTTATGGAGAGATATCGCATGTAATAGGAATAGGACATGACAGGTCCCCTTTATGGAGAGATCTCTCGTAATAGGAATAGGACACGACAGGTCCTCTTTATGGAGAGATTCCCATGTAATAGGAATAGGACATGACAGGTCCTCTTTATGGAGAGATTCCCATGTAATAGGAATAGGACATGACAGGTCCTCTTTATGGAGATATCCCATGTAATAGGAATAGGACATGACAGGTCCCCTTTATGGAGAGATCTCATGTAATAGGAATAGGACACGACAGGTCCTCTTTATGGAGAGATATCGCATGTAATAGGAATAGGACATGACAGGTCCTCTTTATGGAGAGATATCGCATGTAATAGGAATAGGACATGACAGGTCCTCTTTATGGAGAGATATCGCATGTAATAGGAATAGGACATGACAGGTCCCCTTTATGGAGAGATCTCTCGTAATAGGAATAGGACACGACAGGTCCTCTTTATGGAGAGATTCCCATGTAATAGGAATAGGACATGACAGGTCCTCTTTATGGAGAGATTCCCATGTAATAGGAATAGGACATGACAGGTCCTCTTTATGGAGATATCCCATGTAATAGGAATAGGACATGACAGGTCCTCTTTATGGAGAGATATCCCATGTAATAGGAATAGGACATGACAGGTCCTCTTAATGGAGAGATCTCTCGTAATTTAAATAGGACATGACAGGTCCTCTTTATGGAGAGATATCCCATGTAATAGGAATAGGACATGACAGGTCCTCTTTATGGAGAGATTCCCATGTAATAGGAATAGGACATGACAGGTCCTCTTTATGGAGATCTCATGTAATAGGAATAGGACATGACAAGTCCTCTTTATGGAGGGATCTCTTGTATCGGAATAGGATATGACAGGTCATCTTTATGGAGAGATCTTTTGTAATAGGAATGGGGCATGACAGGTCCTCTTTATGGAGAGATCTGGTGTCAAAAGTCCCCACATCTCTCCTCCAGGCTGGAAAGCCTGAGATAAAAAAAAACAAAAAAAAAAACAAGATGATCTTGGCTTTCCAGCCAAGTACATGGCCTTATTTACAACTGCCAGGCTGGACGTGACGTCCTAGCATCGCGCCCAGGCCTCCGAGAGTCATAGAGATGACCAGGGAACAATCTGTTCCTCAGAAATCTCTATGGTCAACTTCCAGCGCTATGATTGTTCTTATGGTGTAGGGAATCGCCAGCCGAAAAGATCAAAACGGGGATGATGCCTGTAGGCACGTGCTTCTTCCCCGTATATCCAATGAAAACGGGAGGACCTCCATGTACACCCTCCCGGCGGGAAGTGGTTAATAACAAACATGTCTATATGGAATTGCGCAGATTGGCCCCGATCCTCCTCTTTTCGGGTCCGCCTGCCAGAAGCTATTGGCTTCTCCTCTATGTCCAGTACCGCCATGGGAAGCCGCTTTCCGAACGAAAAAAAATTTAAGTAGACACCGACATAGCCGCATGATCTGCACTTCTTCCGAACACGATAGTGCTTAAGAAATGTGTGCCGAAAAGACCAAGTGGCGGCCCTGCGTACTGTTTCCAAAGAAAGGTTCATCCTCGCTGCCTATGATGCTGACACCGCTCTAGTCGAATGAGCAGAAGAAGGAGGCTACATGTTCTTCACCCCGAGGCTTCCAAGTAGGCCCTGGGGACTCTGGATATATCTAACTCATGACAGGGGTCTGATTCTGAATCAGAAAAAACTGGCAACGCCCATGGCTCCATTAGATGTGCTGGCGTGGTGACTTTAGGTGTGAATCCTCGGAGAGGGCGAAGCTCTACCCTGTCCGTAAAAAAGGAGATGTGCTCATCCCCTATGCCCAAGGAATGGAGTTCTGAGATTCTTCTGCCAGATGTGATGGCCAGAAGAAATGTTGTTTTTAGGGATGGCTGGATAAGACTTCTAGTATTAACGGAAGATCCCACTTGGTAAAGGGGCACCTGACAGGCGGACGTATCTTCAGCACTCCAATGAGAAATGTGACCACTAGGGGATCTTCTGCCCACTTTGTATCAGTCGCTGCAGAAATTGCTGCCACTTGCACCTTAAGGGAGCTCTGACTGAGGCCCAACTCGAGATCAGTTTGTTCGTCGGTGGCGCACTTTTTTTTTTTTTCACGTACAGATGGTCCCATACCTATTGGACAAAGGGGGATCTTGGCTTCGTGACTAATGACTCATAGTGAAATGGGCAGGAGGATCAGCTGCAAGAAGATAAAGTGAGAATAGGGATAGAACCCTTTGGGAAAAACAAACATGACCACGGTCTCAACAGTGGAAGAAGAAACACATACCTGCTTGCTGATATCTTTTGACCTGCAGGGCACCACTGGCTATTAAACGCAGCCCTGAGCCCAAATGGAGCCAAACTTTTAAAAGGCAAAGAGTAGGCGGATTAATGAATATGTCCGACCCTCTTCTGGCACCATTAAACTAAGCTACAGTATGTTTTCCCTAATCAAACATGGCTGCCAAGGGCTTGCCGCCGTGTGCGCCTGCGCTCGCGCATGGGCACTAACAGCAGCATAGGCCCCTGACTGAGATGGACATCAGCTCCGTATTCCGGGGCTGCGCACGTGCACTGTCCACCGGAACACGCCCTGCGTCACCGCCCCCCCTTTCTCTCTCGTGCGCGAAAACCTGGAAGCCCGCCAGTCATGGCCAAAGGTCCAGAGCAGCCCAAACCCAAAAACAAAGGGTGGAGGTCATTATTTCCCGAGACTTCAGTTTTACAAAAAAAATTAAAAACTCGAGCCGTGCCGGCCGAGCCGCGCATACGTGGTCTGGGAATAAAAGTCTTAAAGGGGAAAAAAATTTTTTTTTTATTGAGGTAAACGAGGGAGAAAGTCTAACCTGTCCAGGGATGTAAAGAAGCTGATCCTCCTGCTGTATCCACCAGCATTCATCGTTCATGATGCACCAGCAGACTGCGTTCCTATGAGAAAACTCTATAAGACCCCAAAAGATCCACAGAAGAGGTTCCCAGTCTTATCAGCGCTAATAGTGGCCCAAAAACAGGGACTGCGCACGGGAGAGGCTGAACCCGGTGGAAGCTGCCAAAGGCAGAGGTATGGACATACTGCTGCTCTTCACCAGCTCAAGAGATATGAGGAAAAAAAGGAGAATGTTGGGGGTCTTTAATTTATGCTCTTCACTGGTGCTGTGGGAGGAGTTGAGGTGGAGCTCTATCACAGGTATGCTGCCATGGAGGCACCAGAAAAATGTATTACGAGGATGAATGAAAAAGAAAGGTTGACAACCGCTGTTCCTATAATCTCCACAAGGTGGTAATTTCACTAAAGCTGATAGGACACACACACAGGAAGTCTCTATGACCTCTATGGGCAGGAAGTGATGTCAGGTAGAGACAGGAAGTGATGTCAGGTATAAATAGGAAGTTCCGGGTGAGCGATGAGTCAGGAGGAAGTAGAGAGGAGACATTGCTGGGACAGACGAGGAGGTAATAAGATCTTATAGAAGTAATAATATGTGAATATAATACATTACACTACAATCACATGCAGTAAATTATTATATAAGTGTCATATCTGCCTCCATATATCGATATATTGTATAATCAATAACTACGTACTACTTCTGGGTTTATCATTATTATATGGATTTATTAGTATCGGGTGGGAATTTATTGGGCGTCAGAAACTTGGAAATGATATAGAGAAGACTTTTCTACATCTACCTTACGGTGGCTGTGCCAGTATATGGAAAAGGCCACCAGCACTACCTACATATGGCGAAACACGTCATTCATCACGTAGGACACGTCAACCATCCAACCCACTTCAAGTTGTGCTTCAGGATTCTCGTTCATCCAGTCAGGTAGATATGTGGTGGACCAATAGGGTTCTAACATGAGAAGGTGATCCCCTGGTGAAAGTGAGGTATATATAGGACCTGGTTCTCTTCTTCAGCTTCCACCTCTCTGACCATGGTAGAAGGAACCTCTCATTAGACAAGAAGTGGTTAGGCGTTCCTAGTGCAGATGGTCATTCAGCTTGGAGGTTCAGAGATCATCAAGTACAGCCTATGCATTTCAGTAAGAAGGCCATTGCCCTTCTTCAGGGTTTTAAACTACGATTTAAAAAAAAAAAAGAATCAAGTTGGTTTTATCTTTAAAGAATGTATTCCAAATAAAATGGGGCTGGGTATGTCACCCTCTCTGACTACAATGAGTCCCAAAATACGTTGGCTGAAATTAAGGTTCTTGTTCAATGAACGAAATATGACTGTAGAAAGCACTCCTAACCACATATCCAGGATTTGGTCATCCAGTCACTCTATGAGATTGCATAGGTCTCGAGTTGTGGTCTGGGTTGGGTGGGAAGGGGCAACTGACTATAAGTTTGTGAGGTTGGTACAGGTTGTTGTGAGTCCCAGGGGAAGGCCACGAGTGGTCAGGAAATTTGTGCATTTGCTGGAGGCCATTGGTTTGGGCAGAAAAGGGAAAGCACCATATGAAAGGTCCATCTCCATTCCTCAATATAACGTCATGTTCCCAACAAATGAGAAGGAGATACTGTACATCATATGAAAGGTCCATCTCCATTCCTCAATATAACGTCATGTTCCCAACAAATGAGGAGGAGATACTGTACACCATATGAAAGGTCCTTCTCCATTCCTCCAATATGTCATGTTCCCAACAAATGAGGAGGAGATACTGTACACCATATGAAAGGTCCTTCTCCATTCCTCCAATATGTCATGTTCCCAACAAATGAGGAGGAGATACTGTACACCATATGAAAGGTCCTTCTCCATTCCTCCAATATAATGTCATGTTTCCAACAAATGAGGTGGAGATACTGTACACCATATGAAAAGGTCCATCTCCATTCCTCAATATAATGTCATGTTTCCAACAAATGAGGTGGAGATACTGTACACCATATGAAAAGGTCCATCTCCATTCCTCAATATAATGTCATGTTCTCAACAAATGAGGAGGAGATACTGTACACCATATGAAAGGTCCATCTACATTCCTCAATATAATGTCATGTTTCCAACAAATGAGGTGGAGATACTGTACACCATATGAAAAGGTCCATCTCCATTCCTCAATATAATGTCATGTTCCCAACAAATGAGGAGGAGATACTGTACACCATATGAAAGGTCCTTCTCTAGTCCTCAATATAACATCATGTTCCCAACAAATGAGGGGGAGATACTGTACACCATATGAAAATTAAAACTTCATCTCCATCTCTAGATCTTTGTCCACCTAGGAGAAACAGTAGATTAGTATGGATGCAAGGCGTAAGCAGGCGGCACTGTATTTCTTTCATATTTAGTCACACTTATGAAAAAGACACGTGATAACATTTAGTATCCTGGAAGCTGAAATAATTAAAATTGACGTAAAATTTTCAGCTTATGACCCATCTTCTAAGAGGAGTGTCCTGTACAGATCACACGGCCCTTTCAATCAAGGTGGAGATGGACCAGTGTCACAACATGGAGAAGCTACTAAACCTTACTCTGGAGAACATCTACCTGCTGACGGTAGAGGTGAGGAGGATTCTGGGAGGTCTTATGACATCACTCTTGTCTAGTCTGGTCAATAGACCATGTTCTTATTGTAGACATTTAAATGATGTCAGATGATTGATATCGGTTTATCTTTCTCCTGATCTGTAGGATTATGTTGTAGTGAAGAAGTCAAGTGGAGAGCCAATCTCAGGAGGATGGAGCAGGACCCTGAGCCCCACCATGGTGCCTCCCCCTCCTTCTCCCATACCTGAGAGGAACAAAGAGCAGAAGATCCTGGAACTGACCACCATGATGGTCCATCTGCTGACAGGAGAGGTGAGCGGAGCTGGGAATTCTGGGACGTTATCCAGTAACAGACAAGGGATGTGTCTGGATGGTGACTGTATCATTGTGTGTGTCAGGTTCCTATAAGGTGTCAGGATGTCACTGTCTATTTCTCCATGGAGGAGTGGGAGTATTTAGAAGGACACAAGGATCTCTACAAGGACGTCATGGTGGACAATCAGCAGACTTTGAGTTTTGTGAAGACTGAGAGGAAGGAATTTCCCCTGAATGAGACGATATTGAACCTCACCCTGGAGGTCCTCAGCCTGCTGACTGGAGAGGTGAGGTTGTTCTTTCTGTCCAGTGCCGAGAGCCAAGGAAAATCCTCAGTACTCACTCACCAGAATCCCACTGGAGACCAAGTGGTCTCTGCCTACTGCTTACCACCCCTCCCCAGCCCCCATAGTCCTGCTCTTCTGTATCCTGCAAAATGGGGTCTTTTGTTCTCCACCCCCTGTTCCTCTAACTATTCCTGTCCTACATGTACTCCCATTACCCCAACTAGTAGAAACCCCCCCAACCTTAGCATCCTCCTCTCCGACTACACTGCACTATACTACCTTAATTTTTGTGTGAAATTGTGCTTGATTACATTTACCTCTCTGATATATACCTGCAATAGACCGTTTCCTCTCCTTGCCAGACAGCAGATTACATTCAACTTCTTAGTCTCTCCTGTGCTGATATGAGCACACTTTTACCAGTCCTTAGTAAATATAGACCTGACCATAGATGTGAAGGATGATGGGAATGAGACTTTTCTATCTGTATAACACAGGACTGTGAATTAGTATTGAAGAAACCAACTGAACGTGACACAACAGTGAGTCCTCATCAAACCTCTACAATATTGAGGAGGGGCCAAAACCCCATTACCAGCCCCCCACCTCCATCCCCGATACCTGAGAGACAGAATGAGCAGAAGATCCTGGAACTGACCACCATGATGGTCAATCTGCTGGCAGGAGAGGTGAGCGGTGCCGGGAATTCTGGGACATTATCCAGTAACAGACAAGGGATGTGTCTGGATGGTGACTGTATCATTGTGTGTGTCAGGTTCCTATAAGGTGTCAGGATGTCACTGTCTATTTCTCCATGGAGGAGTGGGAGTATTTAGAAGGACACAAGGATCTCTACAAGGACGTCATGATGGACAATCAGCCGCCCCTCACATCACCGGGTAAGAGGAGACTCTATTGTAAAGGAGAGAGCAGTATGGAGGCTCCACCTAGATCACCAATCTAACAAATGAGGAGGAGCTACTGTACACCATATGAAAAGTCCATCTCCATTCCTCCAATATAATGTCATGTTCCCAACAAATGAGGAGGAGATACTGTACACCATATGAAAGGTCCATCTTCATTCCTCAATATAACGTCATGTTCCCAACAAATGAGGAGGAGATACTGTACACCATATGAAAGGTCCATCTCCATTCCTCCAATATAATGTCATGTTCCCAACAAATGAGGAGGAGATACTGTACACCATATGAAAGGTCCATCTCCATTCCTCAATATAATGTCATGTTCCCAACAAATGAGGAGGAGATACTGTACACCATATGAAAGGTCCATCTCCATTCCTCAATATAATGTCATGTTCCCAACAAATGAGGAGTAGATACTGTACACCATATGAAAGGTCCATCTCCATTCCTCTAATATAATGTCATGTTCCCAACAAATGAGGAGGAGATACTGTACACCATATGAAAGGTCCATCTCCATTCCTCAATATAATGTCATGTTCCCAACAAATGAGGAGGAGATACTGTACACCATATGAAAGGTCCATCTCCATTCCTCAATATAACGTCATGTTCCCAACAAATGAGGAGGAGATACTGTACACCATATGAAAGGTCCATCTCCATTCCTCCAATATAACGTCATGTTCCCAACAAATGAGGAGGAGATACTGTACACCATATGAAAGGACCATCTCCATTCCTCAATATAATGTCATGTTCCCAACAAATGAGGAGGAGATACTGTACACCATATGAAAGGTCCATCTCCATTCCTCAATATAATGTCATGTTCCCAACAAATGAGGAGGAGATACTGTACACCATATGAAAGGTCCATCTCCATTCCTCAATATAACGTCATGTTCACAACAATGAGGAGGAGATACTGTACACCATATGAAAGGTCCATCTCCATTCCTCAATATAACGTCATGTTCCCAACAAATGAGGAGGAGATACTGTACACCATATGAAAGGTCCATCTCCATTCCTCACTATAATGTCATGTTCCCAACAAATGAGGAGGAGATACTGTACACCATATGAAAGGTCCATCTCCATTCCTCAATATAATGTCATGTTCCCAACAAATGAGGAGGAGATACTGTACACCATATGAAAGGTTCTTCTCCATTCCTCAATATAATGTCATGTTCCCAACAAATGAGAAGGAGATACTGTACACCATATGAAAGGTCCATCTCCATTCCTCAATATAATGTCATGTTCCCAACAAATGAGGAGGAGATACTGTACACCATATGAAAGGTCCATCTCCATTCCTCAATATAACGTCATGTTCCCAACAAATGAGGAGGAGATACTGTACACCATATGAAAGGTCCATCTCCATTCCTCAAT